>NC_056627.2:257876622-258084122 GCF_002870075.4 Lactuca sativa
AATACGAGTAACAGGAAACGGAAACCTGAAACATGAAAAGCAATTGATTCTAACCTTTTATAGCGAGCTGTTTGGTTGTAGCCGGAATAAGATAGGGATGGAGAGCAGCAAAACGGCTTCCAACGACAAATTCTGAAAAAAGTTTGATTGAAAGGCAAAATTGGAACATAATTTTCGAGGAATATGAAAATCAAAAATAGAAAATTTCGAATAATCTACAAGAAAACGCGGCAAACGAGAAGGTTGAAAATAAAATTTGAGCGGCTTATTTCGAGGTATGTGAAGCGAAAAAAATCACTGCGTTTGCCGGGAGTCGAACCCGGGTCTATTGCTTGGAAGGCAATTATCCTAACCGTTGGACTACAAACGCTATACGACTGTTTTAAAAATGTTATGCTATATAAAACGAAAACACCTTTACGATTTCATAGCATTGCACGAATCAGTTCTTAATAAAATGATTTTTCCAACATTTAATATCTTCCTCTCAAAATAGCAACTTTCACCTAAAATTAGTAAAATAAACATAAATGTTATTGTAGCTCAACGTATTCTTTCTTTTAGGTTTAAAATAAAAGGTCATCATATTATTTTTTGGCATTTAGAACCATAAAGTCTAAGTTGACCTGTTAAAAAGAATATTAATCTTTTTTTTTGTTTGGTTTTATAGGTAAAAAAAGTGAATTCTCTCTCTCTCTCTCTCTCTCTCTCTCTCTCTCTCTCTCTCTCTCTCTCTCCATTGTAGGCCATACTCCCACTTTGGGGGTGTTTGTCTTAACTTTTTACAGCCAAAAGTCCTTTTTGGAAAAGAAAAAAAAGCAAAAGATGTTTGGCAAACTAGTTTTAGAAGCTACTTTTGAAGTTTTTATATAAGGAAAATGAACTTTTTGGAAAAGTCAGGAAATCCTGACTTTTTGTAACTTTTCCAAAAAGGAGTTTTGGGGTTTGAAAAGCTAAGCCAAACACCCCATTTGGCTTCTTCGGAAAATTTTAAAGTTTCAAGACATCAACAACCTTAAGCATGTGTGTTCTCCGACCACCCCACCGTCTCTGTAGCCAACCATCACAATCTCCCCTGGTACTACCATCTGCATTTTCCAATTACTTCTTTATTTTTCACCCCCACCAAGATATTTCTAACCCTTTTGATTCTTCTATAAATCCATTTCTCCTTCCCTTTTTGACCATCTCGTTCCTCACCTCTAAATCATCTTCTCATTCATATTCAATGCAATTCTTTGCACCGATTTATTAAGTGACGATTCCACATAGAAAACAAGAGATTGAAAAAAAAAAAAAGATAGAGGATAAACTGAATGCAAATTTTAGCTTCGATTGTCAAAATCAAAATGACTCCTTTTACCAATGGTTGCAACATTAGTAAAAATGGAGTAAAAAAAAGGGACTTCCCTTGTTTGTGTACTCATCGGAAACCAACAAAAATGTAACAGAATGTGAGAATGTGTTGTGTGGTTGTTAGAGTTTGAAGACGGTGAAAAGGGTCATATTTTACCCAAATGAAAACATAACTTTCACACCTAGTGTATTGATATATCGTTTCATTGCAATTCAACGTCCTCGTTTTGTTGGTCGTTGGTGGAGTCTACGAAATCAAAAATGATGATATCAGATGAACATGAAATCTCTAATGGATGTCGTCGTCAAGTCAGTGGATGAGTCAGCGGTTGAGGTCACCGGAAGCAAGTTACTGCCATTGAAGAGGATAATAAGCTTGAGTAGAAATTCTTTAGCGATTTTGCCGTCATCTAGATTTAATTGTATTTCAAAGTTGAATTTTATGTTTTTCTTTTAATCCAATCCATCTTCTTCTTGTAGCATGTTCATGTTACGAATTGTTGTCGATGATGAAGGTAGGAAATGGTTTTTCGATCATATGATCATCAAAATGTCAAAGGAAATAGTTCTATTGAATTATAGTAGTCGTATGAGGGGAAAAAACTGCACACCAAGTGTTTAAGTATTTGTCAATAAGATAATAAGAGTGATGACATGGCATATATTGTGTTATTCACTGGTATACTTGTATAAGATCACTTATATAGTACAAGGTGTTATTCACTTGTACAGTACAAGATTTGATGCATTTATGTGGGTTGAATGATTCAGAGTACAAGGATCAGCGAGAAGCTTAAGAACCAAGTTGTAAACAACAGTAACATCCAATTAGGTAGCCACATCTTTGATGAGTAATCAGCTAAATCTAAGAAAATGGGTATGTGGTAATGGTAATCAGATATAATAGGTAATAATGACCAAATAAGCAGGTCAATATCGATGTTATACTCCTAAAAAGCAAGAAATTAATGACCAAATAAGCAGGTCAATATCGACGTTATACCCCTAAAAAGCAAGAAATTGAGTTCAAGGACCATTTAAATCAAAATCAAAAAGTTAGTTGGACTACAATAACATTTACCATAAACTTAAAGCAAGCGGAACTATCCAAATCCAATACTTGCAAGTTGCAACAAAGAAACCAAAAAAAATCAATATAAGATAGAGAAAGTAAAACAATATTAATCTTGCAATCAATGATCTACAAACACTTATTAATTTACAACGTTAGATGTTTTTTCTGTAAGTTTATAACAATAAATTCAAATTAATATGTAAAATGATTTGAAAATATTAAAAATAAATTATCACTAAAATTTAGTTAAAAGTTAAAACACCATCCTCTGTAACAAATATTCTTACAGCTAGTTATATTATTTTAAATATTTAATATCATATAATTAATTTAAAACACGTATCTAATTATCTAAACATCATAAATCATAGATTAATATACTATTACATAAATAAAAAAAACAACCATTTCAAACTCGTTTACATCATTTCAAATATAACCTACACTAAATTACATATTCTCAGCTTAGCATGGTTGAATACTTACAAATACAAAAATATAATAATAAAGACTTGAATTCAAAATTTTCGATATTAAAAAAAATAATAAAAAAACTCATTATACAGCTCAACTCTTAACATTTCTTGTTTCTGTTTTGTTAGTGTATGAATTACTTCTAACAATATTTAAGAAAAGTCAAAAGTCAAAAGTCAAAAGGAGAGGATGCGCTCCTATATCTTTGAAATGGTCCTCTAAAGGATTGTGAACTTGTTGAAGGGTAAAAATGTAAGCACGCTTGTAATGCTTAAAAATCTTTACCATAAACTTTGTCCAAGAGCAAAGTTTATCAACAACTGAATAAAGCTATTTTTTTTTAAATTAAAAGTGAGTTGTATAAAATAGAAAGAATTTTATATATGTCATTTTTAAACATCAAAATATAATATTTATCCAACTTAATTTCTAAATATCATAATTACCCTTTATAAAATTTCAAAATATCATATATATCCTTTTTAAACATTAAAATATCTTATATGTACTTTTTAAACATCAAAATATCAATGATAATATATCTAAAATATCTTCAATCTACAACATAATAATAATCAACAACAACAAAAACTAAACAATCAAAATATACATTCCATAAAGAAAGTTGAAGATGAATATTTTTGTTTGTCAAGAGGGCATCATTCCAATAATTTAGAAGTTCATATTTCATTATCATAGACTTAAGGATATTATGATTAAATTTTTTAATTATTATAATGATTCTAAGGTATAAAAAATAATTATAAATCATGTTTTAAGTCTTAAGTAGTATTAAATCATGCTTTAAGTTATTGTAACCGCTTTTATTTAATATGAAGTGTTTGTCGTTAAAAAAAATATGTCATATTAATTAAATAAAAAAAATGTTTGTGTAATATTAAAAATATATATATTATTTAATATTAAATAAAAATGTTTATTTATTAAAATAAAATAATTAAATTAAATTACAAAAAAAATAGAAAAAATATATTTTATATAGTATTAAATAAAAAATGTTTGTTTATTAAAATAAAATAATTAAATTAAATTCGAGAAAAAAATAAAAAAAAAATAGAGTATTAAAAGTGTTACATTCCTTACCAAATGATAAGTTTAGGTGTTAAATAAAGAAAAAAAATTGGCGATCAAAAAACTAACGTAACAAGTTCTAGAAGTGTAACACTTTCCATTTAGCTTTATTACACCCATGGCTTAAAACTATAGTCCAGGGGTATTTTTTAAATTAGTCAAAGCGAAAGTTGACTTTGACTTCGTTCTACACACATTGGTTTACACGTTTCCCCATTGACAAATTGGTATCAGAAAGGTGGAGGGATTTTTCGATAAATGGAGCCGTTTTGTAAGAGTTCTTGGGTGTGTGTATTGGGTACGGTTTTCACAAGGTACTCCGTATTCTCAATGCAGCAATAACATGTTCTAATCTAATTACAGAATACAGATTACAGATTACAACAATCATGGATCATGGGATGCGATTCTGGGAAGTCTTCCGAAATCCAGGTATCAAAGGCAAATTCAAGTCCTGGTTGTTTGAATTGATTTGTCATTGGTTCTGGGTTGTGAATGGTAAACGGGATCCCTTTACAAATGAATTACGTCCGCATCTTATCTTGCACACAAGGTGTTTGATAGAAGTCCTCAAAGAAATATGAGGAATAATTGGCATCTTAAATCAAAAAAAAAAAAACATAAAGGACGATGTCTTGATGAGTGAGCATTCACCATCTCTCAAAATGGTGCTATATAATATGTAAGGCAACTGGATGAGAAACTAAAAAATATATTATATATGCAAGTAAAGTAACAACTCACCAATGCTTAAAATCTTTAAGCCCCAGGTCCTCAAATGTCTTATACTTTTTGGGTAGAATAGAAACTGGTAGATGAGTGAAGTTTTATATCAGTATCTGCTCAGAATATGCAATCTTTCACTGTTAGAAATGGATATGCTGATATGCATTTTGCTTTTGCAAAGGTAATATAAGCAAAGATTGATTCACAAACTGTAGCCTGTAGCCTTGAATTCTGGTGACCCATACACTTAAGCTATAAAACATAAAACTCTAAACTTCATGTGAAAGAACCATAAATTTCACTTCACTGGTTGTCACTCACATACTTTGGACAATGTAATGTCAGTAAACTCATATTCAAGCAAGTGGGCATTTGGTCTAGTGGTATGATTCTCGCTTTGGGTGCGAGAGGTCCCGAGTTCGATTCTCGGAATGCCCCTTTTTTCAACATATTTTATATATAAAATGAATAGAATTAAGTGCCAATATTTTGTTTAATATGATAATGTTCATCTCTTGTAAAGTAAAGTCAATTAAGGACATGGAGAAATAACTCTGCCTCCTAAATTAAATGTTATATTATATTATATGCCCAAGCCAAACAAACATGTGCTTGCAGATCTGAAAAGATTCTATATCAGTAAATTGTACTCATCTGCATTTACTTCAGCCTGATAATTATGCATTAACTATAAAAAGACGCAACTTCATAAAAAGCATATGTAACTTCATTTACCAGAGTAAGCAAATATGTAATGTAAATATACAGAATAGATGTTTTTTGGCACCAACGTACTTGGTGAAAATATAATATGCAGCTGCCTACCAGAATAAGATATCTTTCTGCTACCACTTATTTTTATTTCTGTTATGTACTTACTGCATCTATATAATTAACTCACTGCAGAAAGTAAATGACTATAAATGCAGTACACTAAACAAAAATGGGCATTTGGTCTAGTGGTATGATTCTCGCTTAGGGTGCGAGAGGTCCCGAGTTCAATTCTCGGAATGCCCCACACCTTTTTAACTTTTTTTATTTTACTTTATTATAATTTTTTCACTGCCTTCTCTATAGTGTTTCTTTTTTTTTGAAACGGCAAACTATCTACTCCTAAACATTACCTATGTCTCGTAGTGAGACTTGAACCCATGACCTCTCATTTGAGAGAGTCACTCCTTACCGCTATGCCAAAATTCAAAAGAAGACGATAATTAACATATCTTTGATTTATTATAAGAAAGTCAAAGTTGACATACATAAAATGATAAAAGCATGGAATGTCAGGTGTAAGCCTGTAATCTACCCTCACATCTATTCTGACCATATAATAGCTCGCAACAATGCATTTACTTTTGGCAACAACACAATGAACATGGTGACAAAGCAAAGACACTTCCAAGTCCTTACAAAAAACCTTCATATCATAACTAACAAACACAATACAACTCAAAAGTGTAAAAAACCAGCAATACTTCATGTATTTATCACACAAACAAAAATAAAAATACAAACCTAAAAGTAACCAACAGGGCATTTGGTCTAGTGGTATGATTCTCGCTTTGGGTGCGAGAGGTCCCGAGTTCGATTCTCGGAATGCCCCAATCTTTTTCCTCAACAAAATCAACTCATTCTATATAAAATAATTTGTTTAATTTGATATAAACATAAAGTCAACTAAGGACTTTGGAAAAAAAAAAAAAAAAACTGCCTACTAATTACCAATGTAAAACGCTGCTCTTTGTCAAGAAATTCCACTTCCACTCACTGCCAGATACTTTCGCAAATATGCAGAAATCATAAAGATCTTTCTCAAGATATTTAGACCACATCATGGGTATTATCCTACTTTCAACCCAGGCCTATCTTACTCTCATTACACAGCCTCCAATGCCTTTTCTACTATATGTTGATGCCTTAAGCACTAGAATAATTTATGGAAACACTAACTAACTTCATTTTATAAGTTATTATTTAATGTACCATGTTATGCATTACATACCTATATTTGAATGCTTGTACATTATTTGTTAAGTTATGGAGCTTGATCTTCCCTTTGACCTCATTGTCGTTGCTATGGTGCTTGATGACAAGGTATGTCATGCTTGGGTGACATATCGGGTTTGTGGGCCCGGATCAAAGGTTGTTTATAAATGGGGTCAAAGGGTTTTAGTATACACGGGAGTAGATAAGACATGTTATGTAGAATCTGACTTACTGTAATAAATTTGACCTTATAGGTCAGGTCGAGCGTTCAGAGGAGCAAATACCTTCTGAACTTGAGTGACATGTTTACATATGATATGCACAATCACCCAAATACAAAAGCATCCTAATTATGCGACTAAAGGAGTATCAAACATAGAATTCAACATAGTTATCAGAATAAATTTATCAAATTCACAACCCCCGAACAATTTAAAACTTGAAAATAATCTTTCAATTTCAAGCATAATTTTATCGACGGAGAATGATGAAAGTAAATCAATTCAAATGTAGCAGAAAATCGAAACCTCATACATGAAAAGGGACTGATTCTAACCGGATTAAGAGAAGGAGGAAGAACCACATTCTGCAGGAAGTTCGTGAAACCAAATGGAAATGCAGCAATGGAACATGATTTTTCGAGGAAGACGAGAAACAAAAAATGGAATCACAGTTTTGGGGGAAATTTGGAATTATCGCGGCAAACGAGAAGGTTCAAATTTGAATTTTAGCGGCTTATTTTATGATTTATTTGAACATTTAAAAAAATAAAGAAAGAAAATCTAAAATTGCGTTTGCCGGGAGTCGAACCCGGGTCTATTGCTTGGAAGGCAATTATCCTAACCGTTGGACTACAAACGCCAGATACTGTTATTTAATATTCATTTCTGAGAAATTATTGTTAGATCACTCTTTAGGATGGATACTTGAATGATCGAACAAATATTTTTCCTAACATTTGAATAATTTTTATGAAATATAACTTTTCAATAAGTATGTTGAATTGTGCCTAAATATAACAGCTTAGCACAACATAGTTAGTAACTTAATATAACAGTTTACATACAATTTCTAGTTTAAAGTATTCATTTCTTAAGACCTTATTTGTGTTCCATTCATGATTTATTTCATACTTATTCACTTTTGTTTCTGGACTTAATATTCTTTTCGTTCCCACTAATAATTAATTGTAAAAAATGAATTTTTCTATAAAATTGTGGGTTATAAAGCAAACAATCAATATGTAACTTTCCAAAATTCATAGTAAAATTTTCATTTTTAAAACAATAAGTCATACAAATAAGTTGTTCCAAAATCAATCAAAGTGATTACATCATGTAAACATTAAAGTAAAAATCATAAGCAGTCAATGCGGAAACTCTAAGGGATGCAGTGCAGTCATGCTGTGTCTTTCCATTTAGAACCAGAAGTACCTGAAACCATAACCATAAACCCGTAAGCAAAAAGCTTAGTGAGTTCCCCCAAAACACCACATACCATAGTCTTGTCATTATGCCATAAGTCGTATCATGGTCTTTCCTTGCCATGCCGAGGGCCAAAACCCTGGGTTTTATAGACAAGTGTCAGGAGCTACCTCCCGGTCTTCCATGTAAGTATCACAAAGATAACTAACATACTAAATATAATTGCTAGGGTATGGACCCTGGTCTTGAATACAATTTGTCACGAGCCACCTCTAGGTCTTTCATACAAATGTCATGGACCAACCCCTGGCCTTCCTATATAACATAAATTCCAAGTATAGTAACGAGACTCACCTGAATCGCAATGTTGATTAAAGCCCTATGCAATGTCGCATTGATCACAACCAATAACTCTCAACACCAAAAGATGGGTGTTAAACACCTCCTAACAATCCACACAAGGAAAACCCTAAGTCGACCTTCTAAAAATAAAGATTGACCAAAAGTCAAACCATGCTAAAAGTCAACAACCAAAGTCAACAGCCAAAGTTGACTTTAGCCGACCGTCACGTCATAGCCTTCCTTGGCCATATCGTGGCCTACAACCAGCCAGACATACGGGAAATTCCCAGTCGCCATGTTATGGCAACCTATGGCCACGCCGTAGGCACTGGGTTTTTAGAAGCTTAATGGATTAAGTTGTTTTCTTTGATTCCAAGAGCTCCAAAGCTCATATTTGGTCCATACTTTGGTCTAAATGGATAAAGTTTCAAACTTTATCCATTAAGACACCTAAATAGATCAATATCTTAAATCCTAGGTCTAAATAAAGCCAAAATCCATAATGTCTTAACCGTTAAGTCTTCAATCTTAAAAAGTCTTTAACCTAACCACTCCAGAAGGGTTTATAACACCAAATCTATCATAAAGGTGGAAGCTTTATAGACATATATGTCCAATACATGTTTAAGATCCATTTTGGTCCAAAATTGAGCTTTAAAGACCAAAACTTAAGCAAATGACAAGAACTTCTACCAAATACTATATTCACAACCTATGATGCTCTAGGGTCTCAGGAGAGTCATAAAGTTGCCAAATTTATGAGTTCCTTCCCTCCAAACTTTCTCAAACATGAGGAACATGGGATAATATTCAAGATCTAACCACCAAAAGTCATAATGCAAGGAACTTGGACACTTACAAAGGTATAAAGATGCCCAAAAGAGCTCTATACTTCAGCTAAGAAGCACCATAATATTTTTCAATACTTCTTATTTCTTCACAAGCAACCAAAGTCTCCAAAGTGGACTGACCGCACACAAGGAATAATTCGGGTTAGGGTTTCTGAAACTTGAGGGTGATGGAGGCTGATAAGGAACCCTAAAAATGAGTTAGAGGGGTTTAAATATGAAAGGAATTCTAAAAGAGTCATGGGCTTAGGCATGAACAAATGCAACGTCGTGGCCTTCCCTGGCCACGCTGTGATGGTCCAAAAATCACGCGATCAAAATAATTATTGTCACGTCATGGCAAAGAGCTTCCTCCAAAACTCCATCTTCGGTCCTTGATACAACATACAAGTAAGCTTGACCAATCTGGAACACGGGTGTCACACAATATCACACATTGTTTTATAAAATATTAAGTAGTCTTTTGCGTTCAATTTGGAATCTTCTTGCTTTTAAAACATTTTAGACATGGAACATGTCCAAGTGATGCTGAGCATGATTGGCATTCATTTGTTAGTTAAATCAAATTGGCACTAAAATTTGCTACTTAGTGTCTTATATTACGATATAGATATCATAATTTCGTAAATGTTAATATATGCAACATCATGAAAGTACTAAAACTTTCTATAAAGGGAAAGTATTTTGAAATCTCCATAATAAATCCCCAGAAGGATGGATATCATGAACCTACATGCAACCTTTAAGGAACAATATCTCATGTACATTTCTTGTAGGGTATACATCCTTAATTCCAAAGGGACCAAAGAAGCTCCCTTCTAGCGATATCCACACACAAGCAAGGTACGCACCGCCAAGTGTTGAATTTCAGACTTGATATTTAAACAATCTGATACTTAGTATTATGAACGAATAACGAATTATTTATTGTTGACAAAAGAGTATATAGATAATATTTATAATTAAAGATCCATAATGTTTTCAGAAAAGCAAATGACTAACGATTAATATTTAGGATTGAAGGTTGAGATATCACGAGATAATAAATTCAATTATTATTAAATATACAAAACGTTTTCATGGAATTAAGACCATATATTTTTTTTCCATTTGCCAACTCATTATCGGTGAACATGAAAAAGTGTTGTAACATTTGATTTTGTTGAGTTGTGTTAGAGAGAGGTTAAAATTCTTGTTTATAATGTTATATATTTATGTGGGGATAAGCCAAGTAAACTCAAGGCGCGACAAGGTATATTCTTGACTATGTGGTATAATAAGGTTGTTTGGGTTAGATCTCGTTGTTTTTGTTTAATGAATTACTTTCCAAAAGTTAGGATTTAAAATTTTACTGTCTTCTTTTCCTCTCTCCGGTTTGTATTTTTGTTTTGTTTTTTCTTAGGGACAAGAAAGGTTTAAGATTGATGAGATTTGTTAGGTGCATTTAAAGCCCCCGTTTTGCACTTTTATTCCATATCCTCGCATTTCATTTAGGCTTAAAATCATGTATTTTACTTCTTTTCGAGACATTTCATGATATTTGTAACATCTTGATTTTCAGGTATTTTACATTTTGACCCTTGATATGAAAATTGTTTGCAAATTTGGTCCCAAAGGCATTTTAATGAAAATTGGAGGTTATATGCGTACGTTGAGCGTACGTGGCCAGGGTCAAACCCTAATTTTTAGGGTTTGGACCCTATTTAAACATCCTTATTTCTTTGAAACCTCTTCATTCTTTAGCCTCCACATCCATATTCGACCCTAGCTAACCCTAATCCATTTTTGAGCATCCTTGAGCCATTAGTGTGTGTTTTGGTGTTCACAAAGGAAGGATTAAGGAAAGGAGAATATCTTGGAAGCTTGGAGCAACCTTTTGATATGAAAGTTTTTCACCTTCCTACATCTCTAAAAAGTATAAAGTTTATACCTTGAGGCTTATTTGGTTAGATCTATCTTGTATGATGTTATAATGTGTTTTTCTTTCCAATCAATGATGTTCTTGAGTATAGCATGCTCTAGACCCAAATGGATTGTCTTCTAGATGTTTTGGAGTGTCTAAGGTCATAAAAATGCAATCTTGGTCATTGGTTTTCTTCCATGCATGGATTATAATGTCTTAATGAGTTAAGAAGTTAAGGTTTTTAGTATTGAGCACTTCCTAGCCACGCGTACGCGATGGGAGCCCCGATCTTGGATCTTGAGTGTGCTAAGCGTACAAGCTGAGTACATTAGGCGTACTTAGCAGAGTCAACTTGGTTGACTTTTTGACTTTGACTAAATTTTGACCTAGGGGTTGCAGAAAGAGACAGGCAACACGACGGATTTTTAAGGTGAGTCTTCAGCTGGGGGAACAATGATTCTTTCATTTTGAATTGTAGTTGAGTTTGGTCATTTTTCAATGTATAGATGACCGGTAAAGCTGATATTTGGAGTAGTGTCATGTTTAACTACCTTTTTCAGACCGAGAGTGTAACGTCCCAAAAATTAAGACAAAAAATCATTTTAATTACAGAATAGTAAAACCATAATTGAAGATGTGTTCATAAAAGCATAATAGAATAAGAGTATGATCAAAACATCCAAATACATAATAGTCAAATATAATGCAGAACATTATGGTGTGTGCGATGCGATCACCCCGAGCTCTTCCCCTTTGATTTGGAAGTACCCAAAACATAAACTGAAAACCATAAGCATGAAGCTTAACGAGTTACCCAAAACACCACATACTATACATATCTAACATACAATGTGCCATTGCCCAGCACCCATCGGCCCCCGCCCGACATCGAGCCCCGATCGGACCATAATTGTCAATATCATCAGACGGGCCCCACCCGAGCTCTTCCCCTTTAATTGACTTTTTTTTGTCATGTCTAACAAATAACTGTTTTTTCTAAAAAAATCCCATTATACCTTTTTTAATTTGTGTATGGTTCTTATAACATGTGATTACTCCATATTTTGAGATTGTTACAACATTTTAAGGGACTACTGTGCATGGTTGTTATAATAAGTCTGCTGGAAAATATTTTCAATTGTTGGCTCTTAGTTTTTATTTATCTACATAGTTTGAATTTTGTTATTTATCTTTACAACATTTTAAGGTACTAATGTGCATGGTTTTATAATAAGTCTGACGTCTGTTGGGAAATCTTTTCAATAGTTGGCTCTTAGTTTTTATTTATCTACATAGTTTGAATTTTGTTGTTTATCTTTACAACATTTTAAGGTACTATTGTGCATGGTTGTTATAATAAGTCTGACGTCTGTTGGAAATTTTTTTCAATAGTTGGCTCTTAGTTTTTACTTATCTAAATAGAAGTTGTAATTCACTTTTCAGGTTAAAAACTTTCTATTTGGTTTTTCTAATGCCCCTTAATTATCTTTTCATAGTTAATTGAAAACTTTACATTTTTACTCTTGTGAACTATAGTTTGAAAGTATATTGTCATTTCATGTACAATACACATCTACTTGGACAATTTACATTCGATGGTTTTTACAGTAACCATCATTGTCATACATTTACATGTGTGTACCATATGATATCCTATCACCTACCTTTTATTTGGTCTGTCTATATTTCACAAATTGCCAAAGGTTATGATATATATGGTTTTTGTTTACAAACTTTAGGTTTTTATAGTTATTGCTTTAGGAACTCGCAAATTAGTTAGTAGTAATATTAAATCATAGAAAAGATACAGAGTTTATAGGGTTAGCAAATTATTGTACATTTGTTTTTTAATTTTTTTATTCTTAATTTGGACCAATTAAATCACATATGTTAAATAAATAGCAACGTACTTTATCTAATGAATCCTAACATAAAGTAAAAGTTTTTTTTAGTGAAATCGATTCTTTTTACCTTTTTGGTCATTTTTACCTTTTTTTTTTTTTTTCATATAATAGCATCTTACTTTTGTTTTTTGTTTTTTTTTTGTTTTTTTTTTTTGTTTTTTCAGTTTTAGTATAGGGAAAAAAATCTTACTGATGATGTCCATGTTTTAAATAAATTTAAAGAAATGGTTTCTGGTTAATTAAATAAATATAAAAATTGACCATTTTAGAGATTTGGTCATTTTGTTAAATTTGAAATTTTTTATTCATTTTTAATTATTTTTGGAAAAAATAACAATTTTAACATTTTTTTTTTGTCAATTTGACCATTTTGAGAATTTTTGTTCTATTTGATCATTTCGACATTTTAAAAAGTAACAAAAAAAGAAAACTTATATTAATATGAAACACCAAAAAAAGAAAAAATAGAGGTTTTATTGTGGTTCCATTGATCATTTTGATTTTTTGGACAACATTGTCATTCTTACTAAAAACAAAAAGGTAAAGAGAGTGAATAAGTTTATATAGAGTGAGGACACAGGAAAAGATTTACCCGTTTGATCGACCCATAACTTCTTCTTTATCTATAGACATCAATGGATGAGAAAATTACAATCTATTTTTCTTGTGTTTCAACTCTCCACCTTCTTTTACTTGCATATGGACCATTTATCAATTTATGTTTACACATGGACCCTTACTGCATATGTTGTATCAAAAACAAAATAAAAAAGGATGACCAAATTGAAACCTAATTAATTGGGGACAAATAGTTGAAGGGTATTTTGCGAATTTCTTAAAATTATCAAACCAAAATGGAAAGTTTCATAGGATAGAGAACACTTAGTACTGATAAGCCCCCGACTTTATTGATTCATAGCTAGAGGGCAAAATGGGCAAATGGGTGATATTTTCTTGGTTGTGTTGGACAAAAAATGATCTTTGTTGAACTTTTAAGTTTATTTTTTTTTAAAATCAAATAAAGTTGTATTTACTTACCATCCATAGTTAAATGCTTTTTTACATTTATTAATTTTTTGTTCTATATAAAATTTTGAACTTACCTCTAGTGGTTTCCACGGATTATAACCTAGTAATTAATAAACGCCATTATAAGCAAACTTCAAACATCTCCATTTTCAAAAACTCCTAAAATTGTTTTTGAGATTTCTCCCTAAAAAAGAATAAATACATTAAATAATTTAAAATTGTTATATTGTCTTAAATATTTATGGTAGTTCAGAGATGTGTGCTAACGTCGAGCAGATATTTTTATTGTGTGCTGCATTGTCCATGGAGAAATTGCATATATTAACTAATCAAATGAAAACTACTAATAAATAGAAATGACATGGTTAACAAAATGGGCATTTGGTCTAGTGGTATGATTCTCGCTTAGGGTGCGAGAGGTCCCGAGTTCAATTCTCGGAATGCCCCCATACCTTGCATTTTTTGCTTGTAAGGCAGCCATCAATTTTGAAACAGTTTTTGTGTTATCGTGCAGTGCTTCATTATTAAAAGGAATAACATACAACTCTCATAAGAAACCTTAAATAACTGAGATTTACATTTCCCAGCTAAGATAGAACATGATCAAGAGACATTCCTTATTTCATGCAATCTATATATAATATATTATTGAAGAACAATTGAAATAATACCGAAAAGCCTCCAATTCTCAATAAAATCTACATTCAAGGGGACCAAAGATGGATTTCGGACACTTTGTAAGCTTCAGGTAGGGCTATTCACGAGCTTAGTAGCTTTAGCTTAGCATAACTCCCACTTGGATAAAAAAACATTTGTCATGCTTTGGCTTGTTCATGAACTTTTCAGCTAATTGTACATGATTATGCCAATCTCCATAATCATATCAAATATATTGTTTTATCACCTTGACAATAACTATAATTACTTTTTCTAGTGTAACTCATGTATATGTATATTCTCAATTAATAATCAATGACCATTACCCACCATAATGGTTTCTTTCTTTATCTTTATAGTATGACATTTAAAACCCTTTCGTATATTTTAGTTGGCAATTTTCGTGTTATTAAATACTTTAGTATGATGGGGATTAACTCGAGATCAATTGAGTCTAAAATCTGATATACCATGAGTTTGGGAGGTGCATGAGTACACACTCGCATAAATTGATTTGATCTTAGGAGCACAAGGTTCGGGGCAATGCGCTCGGTGGGGTTCCAAGGGGCATCGTCAGTGGCGGAGACTCTTAGGAGCAGGGAGTGTCATGATCTCCTCGATTATAAGGGCCAACCGTACATTATAAAATTTTGAAATCATAAGTAGCACTAGTGTAACGAAATGCAAAGTTACCTTGAAATTGAGACGATTCGGAAACCGCTTTTATGCACTTTGTCTAGTATTTATGGACTTGCAATTTATTTTTAAAGTTTATTAAAAAATTTCTATTACATCAATGATTATTTATGGGGGTTTGTTTAACTTTTACCTAAATAAATTGTTTCGGCCAAGACTTAAACCCTTATTCGATTATAGAATTTCAATGACATGCTAATCTGGCTATATGGTGTTATTTTTATTTTTTGATAATTTAAGTGTCATTTGATACAATTAGCTGGTAAATTAGTTTTTTTTTTTTTTATCTGATAAACTCTAACCATCGAAAAAAGAAATATAGCAAGTCAAGTAATAGAAAATTACTAAATTAGAAATATTAAAATGAGAAGTTGGTTAATTGCATTTTTTAAACGAGGAAAAAAAACTCTGCTACGTTTCTCCAAATTTTCTATTGCAATAAACAAGATACTTTAAAAACTTCTTATTAGAAACAACAGGAACGGGCATTTGGTCTAGTGGTATGATTCTCGCTTTGGGTGCGAGAGGTCCCGAGTTCGATTCTCGGAATGCCCCATTCTTTTAAAACAACTGTTTTCATTTCTTAAGTTCCTCAATCTGATGTTCTACTATCTGTACATTCTTTATTTTAACTTTTTACTAAGAAATATTATAATCATGTTTTTATGCATTTTAGTAATCATAAATTTCTAACCTGAAGGTTCTTGTAACATGCTTCTTCTATATTCTAGCACTTTAGCAGCCATATGTAAAAGAAACAAAAAGGGATAAAAATATAACTACATTTGAGTAATCAAACCCAAAGAAAAACGAGTAGAATTCGTTTAGCAGATTCAACAATGAACCCACGTTTCAATCAGCAAAGCTTTTAGTCATTCAAAATCAACCAAAAGCAATGTACAATTTTGTAAAAATGAAAAAATTCCTTCTCAATATACAAAAAAATGTAACACATGTTAACAGCCTTTTAAAGATTATCTTTAATAAGTCTTCAATATACAAAAAAACGTAGACCTGGGCCTCCCCCGCTTTCAGTTAAGGCCAGAAAGAATTAACACATAGTCTTTAACAACCTTTTATCTTTGATGAGTCTTAGATCTAAAGTTGGGGACCCACCATTCTTTAAACTTCTTAAATATAATAATCTCGATGGCTATTTATGATAGCATAATACAATCTGGTAATAGCAATTGCTTAGTTGATTACAAATCTATAAAAGCAATCTCTTTACCCCAAGGGTGTGATGATGAGTTTACACATATAATAAGTGTTTTTTTCTTTTTATTTTTTCAAAAAACCATTTCAAAAGGTCAGTTACTTTCAGTCGTCCATAAAAGGCGAGTCTCAAAACTCCTGAAGAATCAAATGTTATGGTTGTTTGAAATGGGGTCTTTTTCACTATTTTTTTTTTTTTTTTTTTTTTTTTTTAATTTATGTATCATTTGTTTATTAAGATTCTGTTTGACGCATCACAACTAACTTATTAAATTTTTTTTTTGGTTGTAAACCAAAAAATAGTTTATAAGCTTTCTAAAAAAGTTACTAGAAATAGCTTTTCAACTAGCTTATAGAACTTTTTTAGAATTCTTCATATTACACCCTTTACTAATTATAATAAACACACTTTTCTATACGATCTTATATGTCATTTTATACATTCCAGCTAGATTTTACCAAATATTAATTTTTAAAACCAATAAACCATATTTAAGGGAAAAAAACAAATTTAAAAAGACAAGTTAACTACTTACAAGTTATTATATTTAACTCGCAAATTAACTACTTGTACCACTACAAATTTGATATAATTTATTCGGTGATAGATATGTAAGGGTTTAATCACTTCAACAGATGATTCAATGGTTTCACACACACACACACACACTAATAATACAAACAAAAAACAAAGAATACAACATTTAACGTGGTTCATATGATTAGAGTGATCAGTCACATCCACGGGCGAACATGAGAAATTTTACTGATTATTGCCGAGTAACAATTTTGTTCCTAACGGCTATAGGTCAAAAGGGTGAATCAAGCTCCACTACTTAACAAGCGATGCAACTTTAAGAGCTCAAAATTGTTTTAATGAAGTAAAGACGACATTACTTGCTTCCATTGATCGTGCATTCTAAGCAATGAAACTGGTAAATAGCAACTTGTGCAAAAAATATGAGTGATCAATTTATGAATGATATTCTAATGTCATATATTGATTGATAAAGATATGTTCGATGGTATTAGCAAAGATACATTATAGATTGTTTTCAAAAAAATGACAACCCGACCCCCAATAACCAACTTCTATCAACATGTTTATTTGGTCACATCAATTTAATCGGACACACATAAGTTTGAATCTTGAATTCCTCACTTCCTGGGTGGAGGTATTTTACATTCGTATGATTGTCTACATTTTACCTCCTCTTACCACTTTACTAGTTGGATTTGGTTGTTGTTTTGTTGGCTGCAACAACTATTCTCAATTTTATAGCTAAAAAAATCAAGAACAATGATTATAGAAAAAAGTAAAATGTTTCATACATTCATTTATTACTTCCATAAAGTAGAAACTCCTACCATATGAAGCCACATGGGCGTTTGGTCTAGTGGTATGATTCTCGCTTCGGGTGCGAGAGGTCCCGAGTTTGATTCTCGGAATGCCCCAAGTTGAAAATAAATATTGCTCATCTTATTTGGTTCCTTTTTTAAACTTCAAATTCACTTGAAATCTTGCCAGATTGTTGTTCCCTTAATCTTACAATATTGCAGAATTTACATGTAATCAGACAAGATTTCATGCATTTAATCTTATAATACTTTCCAGAATGATCATCCAAAAGTATTCTAGCAAAACCAGAAAAGTAACTGCATTAAAACAATAATCTTTCAAATTAAAGAAAACATATGGACCACACAATGAAGTTATTTTTTTTAGCAAAGTAAGCACAACTTGATTTATAGTTCAACAGCCAATTAGCAACACAATACTTGCATAAGATCATAGATCCTACACAACAATAATGTTTCTTAAAGTACAATGTTGTAATGTGAATAAATGAAAATAGGATATGCGAAAATAAACAAATAAATGAAACAAACGTTGCTATTTACCAAAAATTCTTGAAAACCACAAGACCAATGCTAAAAAGAAAGATAATCAAACACCATATACAACTCCATCAAAGCTTTCTATTGTCCAAAACAACATAACATGGTTTCCTTGAAATACAAAATAAAGCAACCAATAAAGAGAATACATTATGCTTTTACTTTGTTTTTTTTTCTTAATAAGGCATTTGACTTTGAAAAAAAGTCTTCCCAATTATAGCATTATACTTTCAAATCTTTATCAGGACATTATACTTTGCAAAATCTACCTGGTTATAGTGGTAGATTTTTCAAAGAGCAATGATGTGATAGAATTATAACAAACAAATAAATGAAAAAAAAATGTGAATATTTTTTAAAGTTAAAGCATTGTCACAAAGAAACTAAAAAGTGCAATCCTATAAATGGGTTGATTTTTCAAAGAGAAAAGTGCTTATGCTATAAATAAAACTTAGAATGTGACAGGGTTTTAACAAAAAGAAAATTGAAAAATGCAATGATAAGAAAAAAATGTAAAGATATTTTAAAGTAAAATGCAATTGGGTTATCTTTCAAAGGGAAATATGCTAAAATCAGTGGATTTTCCAAAATAAAATGACAAGATAAGAAAAAAAAATGTAAAGATATTTTAAAGTTAAGAAAAGTAAAAATTGAAATGCTATAAATGGGTTGATTTTTCAAAAAGAAAATTCAAAGTGCAATGTTTTAACCGGTAGATTTTTTAAATTAAAAAAATTGTTTTATTGGAAATTTTTTGAAAGTTTACGAGGTTTTAAACGAACGAACAAAGAAGTGCATTGATAAAATTGGCTTTATTTTTCAAAGAAAAATGCATTGATAAGAAAAACTTTAATGTTAACATGTTGTCACAAAAGAAACAAGACGAAACTGGCAGAATCATATGCTTTGGAGGTCTTTGGGCCAGAATCATACCGAAGCTGAACTTCAAATAAAAGTAATGCAAGGGTAATTTAGGCATTTTGGGTTTTTATTTCTGTTAGAAGGGTACACTGGTCATTTTTGTCCCTTGGTTGTTACATGGGTGGAAGGAGAGCACATTATCTTTTTGTGAAATCTGGAATTGATGCCTTGGGGAATCTCTAGAAATCATTAGGGTTTTCTTGATTTAATCAGATGTTCATGTTTTTTTTATAAGTCAAATTTGTAGTCAGGCCCATAGCAGTATTTAACTAATAATACACAACAACAAGAAGAATTTAGTACAAACAACAAATTATTAAGAAGCAGGGGTAATTGATCCATGTTAAGGATCCTCTTGTCATTTGAAATCCAAGTTTTGTGGTTCTTGATAAGTTAGCTAGATTGGGTGAAAATGATACACTTTAAAGAAATACAACTTACAACCCTAATTAAAGATAGAAACAATGATTTTATCTGAAAACTAACTTGTAGTGAAGAACTATGATGATCACTTAAAGTTTTCTTCCATGCATGTTCAATAAATACAATTTAGAACCCTAATTAAAGATAGGAACAATGAAAACAAATAGTTCTAATCAACTTTGCATCTTTAAAAATAAATATAGGTAACACTAATACCAACATTATAAATACACTTTTAAAAACACAAAACAAACCTCTAAAGACTTTTCATGATTTTTCATCGAATTTAACAAATAGTTCTAAGAAAACTTTGACAATATAATGGGGGACAAAGCAAGAGTATCATCATAAAGAGTATGAATATGCATGATCAACAATTCCAATACAGGATCCCGGTTGCAATGTATAAATGTATAACTTTCACACAGTAAAATTAGGTAAAAAAAAAAAAAAAAAAAAAACCTTACAGATGGCTATAAAATTTGAGCATTTCCCTAGCTTCCTCTTTAGATTGAATTCTTTGCTAAATGAAAGCATTTTTTTATCAGGTCAATCATAGATATAGACATAAATCCAGAAAGTCTTGATGAAAAAGAAAAAAAAAAGGTTTTGCTAAATATCGAATCCATCAGATGTTGTAAGGACTTAAAGTAAAGATTCAAGAACAAATCTGATAGAACTCTTATTTTATTTGCACTTTACAACAAGGAAATAAAATGATGTTGGTTCCTATGACATTTGTTTCAATTAAATATATTAATATTTTATGGCATGCAAAATATCATAAAGGAATTGTACTATTGTCTAGTTAAAATTTTACAGTTGCATTTTGTACTGTTTAAAATTGTTAATTGCTACCAAAAGAATTTATTTACCATTTTGATCAACTTCTTTCAGCTTCCTCCTTATCTGCTTTGACAACTAAAGAATCTCTGGGTCTGCATGTTTAACAAATCAAAATATTAAAAAGATAGAGTGATATGAACATGTATAGGGGAAAATTAGGTAAGTTCAATCCACCTGTGTAACTTCTGATAAAGAGATAGCAATAGCTGATTTAGCATTTCCTGAACTCCATTTTGTTACAAGTTAAAATCACAACATAATCATCTCAACCTAACCAAAGTTACCAGTTCAAATTTGAAGTCTGGGTTTCAACTGATTTCTCAGGTATTTCATCAAACAGATGGATGTAGAACATTTGGACCAGAATCTTGTTAATGATCTTACAGGGATGCATTCCAAATTAAGGGCAGCTGAACGCCATAGCAAGAGAATTATCAACACATTCAAAACCATGACAAGATCCAAGATTTTGACCGGAGTTATCATCTTATTAGTAAAATGTAGATCAGTGGAAGAGAAATAGGAAATATAATAGTATCAGGTGATAGATTCTTCCATCCAAACACACAAAACATTTTCAAATGAACAAAAAAACCACAGAAACACATTCTGAAATAAGACTACCAGACACGCTTAATCAAGATTTTACAGAAAAACAAAAACCCAATAAGAAGAAAACCATAGTAAAACGGTCAACAAAAGTACAGAAGAAGAAAAAAAACACAAACGAAAAGACGAAGAAAAAGACAGGGTGATAGAAGAAACCCAATCAGAAAAAAAGGGATTTAAAATAAAAGCAGCAACTAAGCTTCGATTTTTTCTAATACATACTTACAGAGGAAATTTCAACATCTTAAATTAGAGAAAACCCTAGAGAACAAAAATAAAAGGGAAAATGGAAATGATAAGAATGAAAACTTTACGAAGACCTTGATAAATTCTTTGGATTACAGACATCGGGATGAGTCTCCGTCGGAGTTTGGAGAGCAGCGAGCGGGATGAGCGAAGAAGGTTAATATTAAGCGCCAATACACCGACCGTTGAACCTCCCAGTTTCAACGGCACTCTTTTAAAATCTTTCCAAAATTAACTTTTAATTTTTATCATTTTAACCCAGCCTTTTATTCCTTTTTACGAAAATGGTCCCTTAATTTTTCTTTTTCATTTTGACATGTATTTTTTTTATTACGAATTTAGTATAAACTTTTATTAGAATTTTCTTTTACAATTTTCTTTCTATATATTTTCTATAGCTTAGATTTTTTCTATAAATTTATTTTTTTACAATTTTTTTATAAGAAACTATTTTTACAATATTAATTTTTTTATAAATAATTTGTATCTATGTATTATGTATGATTTTTAAGATTTCTCTATTTTTAATTATCTTTATTAATTAATTTTTTATTTTACAGAAACTACTTTTTATAAATTATACTTATTAAAATCTTTACGAAATTAACTTTTGATTTTCTTTCGTTTTAGCCCAACTTTTTATTTTTTATTATGACTTTGATTCTTTATTCTTTTTACATTTTGACCTGTATTTTTTTGTTTTATTACGACTTTAATTCAAAATTCGTTTAGTTTTCATATATTTTCTAAAACTTAGTTTTCTTTATAAAATTATTTTGCTACAACTTTTTTATACGAAATCATTTTTATTAACTTAGTTTCTTTTATAAATAATTTTTTATCCATATGTTTTATATATGTTTCTTAAGATTTATATATATTTTTATATCACATATTTTTGGTACCAACAGGCAAGAATGCTCCCCAACTCCGGAGGGTGGACGGAGGTCCGTCGAAAAAAAAATAACGACGACAAACATGGAGATTACCAACTTATACGTGGTAGGGTTCCCTAATGGTGTAAGGAAGTCAGAACTATGGAAACTTTTTGCTAGATTCGGGCAAGTAGTTGATGTGTATCTGGGAAGGAAGAAAGACTATAGAATGAAGAACTTTGCATTTGTAAGATTCAGAGGAGTTGAAGATGAAAAAGTGATGGAAGAAAGGCTACAAGGAACAACATGTAGAGATGTTATACTTAATATCAATCTATCCAAGCATAAGAGGAAATCACTTCGTGCTGCCCACCAAAACATCCCCCAACATCAAAACAATAGAAATAACATCGCAACACACATGCCCATGTCATACCCTCCTACTGTAGGCTTTAGAGACAAACGTACCTTTGCACAGGTTATGTCGGAATCTCGAAGGGATAATATGACTTTCACTCGTACGATAACTTTAAAATCTGAAACGGCAATGAAAACATGGATAAATGGGAAGACATTAATTGGAGAGGCCCATAACATGGATCACATGGCGAACTTACCTGCTTCGACGTTCATCAAAGAAAACGTCAAATACCTAGGAAGTCTAAACATAGCGCTGGGATTTGGAAGTTCTGTGATGGCTAGAGAATTCCTTGAAGCTAAAAACATATGGCAAGATTGGTTCAAATGGATGAAACATGCGGAGCAATTGGAGCTACCATATGAAAGAATAGCATGGATAAAAATTATTGGTCTCCCGTTGAGACTGTTTGATGAAGAAAACTTCTCCAAGATTACGGGAAGTTTTGGTAAAGTAATAGCTCCCTTCGACAACATCCCAACCAGAAAAGACTACTCCATAGGGAGGGTAGGAGTGCTAACGTC
Source organism: Lactuca sativa (assembly GCF_002870075.4). NCBI lineage: Eukaryota > Viridiplantae > Streptophyta > Magnoliopsida > Asterales > Asteraceae > Lactuca > Lactuca sativa. The sequence continues at coordinate 257,900,111 of NC_056627.2, forward strand.
CCAAAAAAAATGGATAAACGAGGAAATCATGGTTATGGCGGATGGAAAAGAATATACAATTGGTATAGTAGAATATACTGATGATTGGTCCCCATTCCATCCAGCTCCATTCGATAAGGTTGAGGTGGACTCTAATGAAGAAGGTAACGATACAGACGAAGGTGACGATGTCGACGATGAAGACGGTATCTCAGATACCTGGATGGGTCAAGACGACAACGATATTGAAGATGGTGAGATACCAAGATGACAACGATATTGAAGATGGTGAGATACCACCAGAAAAGTGTACAGAACCTGTAATCTCATCGGAAATAAGTTCTTCGTTGGAAATATGCCCATCACCGGCGGTAACTTCGACTCCCATAATAGAAATTAATGCGGTAGTTTACTCATGCAATAATGATACGATGATTCCCGAAAATACAGCGACTATTGAAATTCTAGAGTCAAGTACAACTGGAGGATTACATCAAGAGACACACGACACGGTGGTTCTTGAATTAATTAATAATGGAGGCATAATTGGACAGAAGACAACAACGCAACTTAACAAATTGGGTAATGATTGTAACCCTTTTGGGCCTTCACAGAATATACCATCCTACATAGCCCAAAAGGTTAGAAGTAACTCTCGGTTGGGCCCAGACAGTGGTGAGCCAAAAATTAAAAAAAGAAAAAGAAATTCAAATTGCTCCAAATCATAATCCCCATTATTCACGTTCAAATCCATGGAACCCCAAATTGATACTCCCTAACCCCCTACGGACAATGGTATTGGTGAGATTGATATTGGCGTGCCTTCATCTCTGGATCTCAATAGGAATCTGAACATTAACACAACTACACAAGTGATTGTGATGATGTTCGTGCCGACTGTTCTAGTTCGTGTGCAGACGAGATCATTCAAACTATTGAAATTGGAGCGGAAATTGGGTTTGAAATTGACGCAGGAAATCCAATTCTTGCCGAGATTGCTGGTGATACTGGAGCTATCCACGGTTGCCAATGAACTGCATCTCCCTCAATATCAGAGGCATAGGAGTAGATGCCAAGGTGAACTGGGTTAGAAGATTGAAAACTAAATACAAAGCAAATTTTGTTGGTCTCCAAGAAACACAGCTCCTTGATTACTCTAAGATTAATGTCAGTGGTTGTTGGGATTCTCCGGAATACAACTTTGAAGGGGTAAACGCTAATGGAAGATCAGGTGGTCTAATCTCCATTTGGGACACTAGATAATTTCAAAAGTTAGAGGTGATTAAACATAAATTCTTCTTAAGAATAATTGGTACTTGGAAAGGAAGCACTGGCAACACCATATTTGTAAATGTATATGGTCCTCACACTCCTTTGGAGAAAAAAGAAACATGGCGTGAATTACTTCAAATCAAGCAAACAAAAAGAGGTAAATGGTTAATCTTCGGTGATTTTAACATTGTAAGGAGGAAGGAGGAGAGATTCAGATCCCAATTTTGCTCAACCAGTGCATCAGATTTTAATCGCTTTATAAGGCTAGCTGAGGTTCATGACTTTCCCATGTGTGGTGAAAGATTCACATTCATGAGTAGAGTTGATGCAAAGCTAAGCAAACTTGACCGATTCCTAGCTTGCTCGAATTTTTTGGCTACTTTCCCCTCAATAACTGTTACGGCTCAGCCCCGTGATCTATCTAATCACTGCCCAATTACACTAATCTCTGACAGTGGAGACTTTGGATCTCCCTCATTCAAATTCTATAACTCGTGGTTAATGTTAGATGGTCTAGATAAAATTGTACAAGATGCTTGGGCTGGATTTTCAGGATATGGTAACGCGGATTCATATCTTGCGGCTAAACTGCGCCACCTAAAGGAAGAGATAAAGAAGTGGAGAAAGATGAACACAAAAAGGAGAAACAAGAGTTATTAGACTCTAAAGAAAAAGTTCATAATATTGAAAAGACTGCTGAAATAAGGGCACTCACCTCAGAGGAACTATCATCTAGAAGTAATTGCCTTCAGAAGATACTGGAACTTGAAAGATTGGCAGCCATGGACCAAAAACAGAAGGCGCGTCTGAAATGGACTATAGATGGAGACGAAAACTCAAAACTATTCCATGGATACGTAAACAGTAATAACAGGAAAAACATAATTGCAGGTCTAATGATAAACGGAAGATGGGCTTCAGAAGTGAAAGAAATCAAAGATGAGGCTTTTCAGTCTTCCAAAACAAATTTAAGGAGAAATGGATTTCACGACCAAAACCTGTAAACTCTCATATCTAATCTATTGGCATGATGGACACTATTAGATTGGAGGCTCCATTCTCTATTGATGAGGTGAAGAAAGCAGTATGGTCATGCGGAGGAGATAAGGCCCCAGGCCCTGACGGGTTAACTTTTAAGTTCTTAAAAAAGTATTGGAGTTGTGTCGCTGCAGATATCATGAGATTCATACAATATTTCGATGAAACTGGTTCTATAGGTCGGGGCTGCAATTCCTCGTTTATCACTCTTGCACCCAAGGTTAAGGACCCGACATCACTTTGTGACTACAGGCCAATCAGTCTAATTGGCTGTATGTATAAAATTATCTCAAAGATGCTTGCTACCAGGATTAAAACAGTTGTTAGCAAGGTGGTTGGTGAGGAACAATCGGCTTACGTGGAGGGGCGAAGCATTCTTGACGACCCACTAATTGTTAATGACTTATGTGGATGGGAAAAAAGTATCAAGAAGGAGATCCTGCTATTCAAGGTAGAATTTGATAAAGCCTTTGACTCCATAAATTGGGAATTTTTAGACTCGATACTGCTTCAGATGGGTTTTGGCTCGAAATGTAGATCTTGGATACATGGGTGTCTAGCCTCGTCTCGTGCATCTGTGATAGTCAACGGATCTCCTACCAAGGAGTTCAACATCACAAAAGGCGTAAGACAAGGAGACCCTCTCTCACCTTTTTTGTTCATAATAGCTATGGAGGGATTGAATGGTGGAATGAAATATGTTGTTGAAAAGGGCATTTTCAATAGCATTCAAGTACCGGGTGATGGTCCAGCAATATCCCATCTATTCTATGCAGATGATGCGTTGTTCGTCGGTGAATGGTCGAGGTGAAATCTAAAAAACCTAGCACGCATTCTCAAATGTTTTCATGTTTCATCAGGTTTGCGAGTAAACTTTCATAAATCCAAGGTTTTTGGTGTTGGGGCTTCTAACACCGAAACTGCACAGTGGGCACATATTCTTGGATGCGAGGCTGGTGTACTCCCATTCACCTATCTTGGGGTTCCGGTTGGAGCCAACATGAACCTGATAAAAAACTGGAACCCAATCATTGAAAAATTTCGAAACAAACTCTCTCGTTGGAAAGCTAAAACCCTTTCATTTGGCGGAAGGCTTACCTTAATCAAAGTTGTTCTAGGAAATCTTCCTACCTATTACATGTCATTATTTAGAGCTCCCATCGGAGTCATTGTAAAACTGGAGAAGATAAGAAGGAAATTTTTAGGGGGGGGGGGTCACGAAGAAAAAAATAAAATTAATTGGGTTTCATGGGAGAATGTTATCGCTCCTAAGGAACTTGGTGGCTTGGGAGTCGAAGCAATTCGTACACTGAATGTTGCTCTCATTGTTAAATGGTGGTGGAGACTTAAATTTGAACCCTCCTCACTATGGGCCAGAGTCATTGTAGGACTTCATAACCTGGGAAATAAACCTGTTGAGTACTTAGCAAAAAAAAGAATAACTGGAGTTTGGAAGAATATTGTTGGAGTTAAAAAGGATATTGATGCACTGGGACTTAGTTATAATGATATCTTCATGCAAATTGTCAAATCTGGGGATAATACTCTATTTTGGCATGACCCGTGGGCTGCTGGTGGTGTAAACATGAAAACAAAATACCCCAGATTATATGAACTTGAAAAAAAGAAGTCATGTAAGGTTTCAGAGAGAAAAAAACGAAGGCGGGAATATATGGAATGGGAGATCATGTCCTATTGTTGCTGGTTGCTCCTCTGAACTAGAACGTCTAGTCAACGACATGGATTCGATACGGTTACAACCTGGGGTCAATCAGCTGTCATGTTTACTATCGGCGGATGGAAAATATAGGGTGGACCTCCTTAGGAAAAAGATTGATCAGGGCTTCAACGCAAATGTACACCATTTTCAAATAAGTTGGTGTAAACTCATTCCAATTAAAGTAACTACATTCATATGGCGTGCTGTGATGGGGAAAATACCGTCGGCTGTAGCCCTCTCCTATCGTGGGGTTACTCTCGACACTTGTAATTGTAGCTCATGTATCGGTGGAATTGAATATGCAAATCATATTTTGGTGGAATGTCCTTATGCGAAGTCAGTCACGAAGTCCATACTTAACTGGTGCGGAATAGATCAGATCGATTTCCATAATGTAGAAGAAATTACTTCTTTTGCAGCCAACTGGGGGAGATGCCCTAAGAAAAGGGAACGGTTAACAGCCATTTGCTACGGGATGCTGTGGAGTATATGGAGAGCTAGAAATGATCGGATATTCCAAGCAAAATTCATCACTCCGAATGGTGTGGTGGACAATATCAGAGCTTTAGTTTAATTGTGGGTAAAATGTAGAGGTAAAGGTGGTTTTTGTAACCGGGAAGAGTGGCTCTCTTGTCCTTTTTCGTCTTAGACTTAATTTTCTTTATATATGTAATATGTAACCGCTAAATTTTCCCTCATAGTTTCTTACTACTTGGGTGTGTTTTTATAGATTGGCCGTTTCCAAAATTTTTTTTTTTTTTATAAATTATATTTATTAATCCATTTTCTATATTTTATAAATATTATATTTTACAACTTTTTTACATCTTTGTTTTTTATTAAATCATTTTTATAAAATTAGTATTCTGTAGAAATATATTTTTTCATAAAGATTTGTATCTTTGTTTTTATGTATGTATTTTAAGATTTTCCGGTATTTAAAAATTATTTAAAAACATCATTTTTTTATTTTTTATATATTCATTTTCATGCATATATAGTTGTAAAAACATGTAAAAAATTGAGTTTTTTTTATATATTTGTTATAAGAAACTAAAAGTACACTGTACGAAATGCATTTTTATATTATAATTAAATATAATTTATCACAAATTACGACTTGCTTATTGACCTATTATATTTTCCGCAACATTTATCCCCTCCACCGCCCAATTCCCTTTATTTTATAATTTTTTACCAAATTTTAATTTTTTTTAAATCTGGTAAACACTTTTTTTTTTTACAAATTTACCAAACTTTTTTTACAAATACATTTTGATAATAAATGTAGCATTTTGATAGCATTTGACAGAAATTTTGACACATTTGCATAATATAAGTAGTTTCTAATTAACTTTTGTCTTTCATGCACACACAAAATTTGGATGCAACGTCCAAGATACTGCTACTAGTTACAACTTATTACATAAACAATATATTAAACCATTTATTTGTTTATTTATAAAACAACTTGAATCTATTTCAATTTGTTTAATTCTATTTTGATAAAAAGAACTATAAGCAATCGTGACTATAAGCAGGGGATGTATGTGTGTTTCAACTGCAACAAGGTGGGCGATTTCAAGGCTGAGTGTCCTTGTTGGCATCATCATGTGCGATGTAGGCTCCAACACCTGCAATTTTGATGATCAACGGTGAGCATCAGGGTCGAGTTGAGGTTCCGAAGGCCAAGGGTTGGGCCTATCATCTTACAGTTGAGGAAGCCATGCAATGCCAGATGTTTTGTTTTTACTGGTGTGTATTTACTTATCCTTTATGTTGATTATTCATTATCGTATACTTATTTTTATGTCTGTAATTAGGTACATTCCTAGTAGTTTATTCCATACCTGCGTTTGTATTGTTTAACTCTAAGGCGAGTCGGTCCTTCGTATCACTGTCATTTAATAGGAGTTTTGATGTTGCTCTGGGAAAACTTGATATTCCATTAGAGGTCACCAAATTCGATGATTGTACACTTTCAGCCTAGGAGGTTTATCGTGACTACGGGTTAGAGATTTTCATAGCAAAGTTTTCGATCGACCGCGTTCCCATTCTTAATAGAGAAGTCAATGTGATTGTGGGCATGAATCGTACAGTTGGTAATCGTTAATCAGGATGGTATATTGGTCGACCCAAGCAATATTATGGTGGTGATGCAGTGAAAAGTTCTGACGACTTCCTATGAGATTTGAAGTTTTCTGGAATTAGCAAGATATTATAGGAGATTTATTCAATATTTCTTCAGGATTGTGGTCACATTGACCCGTTTGACAAAGATGGGTGTTGTTTTTTGTTGGGGTCCTGAGCATCAAATAACATTCGAGACTTTAAGGTAGAAGTTATGTGAGACTCCTGTGTTGACCCTTCCCAATGGTGTTAATGATATGGTAGTTTTTGTGATGCATCAATCATGGGGTTCAGAGTCAATCTTATGCAACGGGGTCGAGTAATTGCTTATGCCTCAAGATAACTAAAGCCTCATGAAGCTAACTATTCGACATGTGACTTAGAACTGGGAGCAGTAGTCTTTTCTCTCAAGATTTGGAGACACTATTTGTATGGGGTTCAATGTACCATTTATACAGACCATAATATATTGAGGTACTTGATGGATCAACCAAATCTAAACATGAGGCAACAAAGATGGTTGGATGTTGTGAAAAACTATGAGTGCGAGATCCTTTATCATCCAGACAAGGTCAATATGGTGGTTGATTCTGTAAGTCGGATACTTGAGATGATCAAGAAGGCCCAGACCGAGGCAGTCAATGACGAGAATTGTAAAAGAGAAATGATTGTAGGGCAGATTTTAGCTTTCAATATAGATAATCGTGGTTGAACTTGCATGGTTGGGTTTGGGTTTCGTATTCAGATGGGTCCTGACAAACATTGATGGATGAGGCACACAAGACCAAGTTTCCACTTCATCCAAGAGCTTCAAAGATGTATAGAGACCTAAGACATAATTATTGTATCCCTGTATGAAGATGGATATGGCATGGTATGTCGTGAGATATTTGACTTGTCAAAAAGTGAAGATTGAGCATTAGAAGCCCCATAGCAAGTTGCAACCTCTTGATATCCTAATGTGGAAGTGGGATCATATCACAATGAATTTTATCACCAAGCTGCCAAATATTCCTCGTGGGGTGGACATGTTTTGGGTGATTATCGACAGGTTGAACAAGAGTGTCCACTAGCCTATTTAGGAGAACTCCTCAGCCAAAAAGCTCACATATATTTATGTTAGGGAGGTGGTTTCTCGACATAGTATGCTAGTTTCAGTGTTTTCTAATAGGGATGTTCATTTTACTTCTAAGTTTTGGAAGAGGCTTCATGATGAAATGGGCATACAATTACATTTCATCATAACTTATCATCCTCAGACTGATGGACATAGTGAATGATGATACACACTCTTGAGGATATGTTGCGAGCATGTGTACTTTACTTCGGTAAGAGTTGGGATTCATATCTACCATTGGCAGAGTTCTTCTATAACAACAACTTTCATTCCAATATTGGTAGGCCTCCTTTGACATGCTTTATGGGAGGAAATTTTAGACACCGATTTTTTAGGGAGAGGCCGGTCAAAGAGTTATGAGAAGCACTAATGTCGTGATCAATACTACCGATCTTATTCAGTAGGTACGTGAGAGACTATAGACTGCTCAGAGTGTTCATAAGAGTTATGCATACTGACATCGATTCGATCTTGAGTTTCCGGTTGGAGATTTCGTGCTTTTAAAAGTTTCAACTTAGAAGGGTGTCATTCGGTTTCAGAAGTGGGGCAAGTTAGGCCCCAAGTATATTGGACCATTTCGGGTTATTGCTTAGGTAGGCAAGGTTGCCTACCATTTGGACCTGTCAGGGGAGCTTAGTCAGATCCATAACACTTTCCATGTTTTTTAGTCAAGGAATTGCATAACAAATGAATTCGTTGTTGTACCTTTGGATGATAGGTGGACGAGTATCTGAACTATATGGAGAAAAAAATTGTGATTTTGGATAGGAAGACGAAGATCTTACACAAAAAGTAGTTGGATTGGTAAAGGTGTAATGGTAGCACCGAAAGATATCAGAATGGACTTAGTGTTGGAAATGGGTGTCCAATATCATAACTAGTTGGTGTAACTTTAGGAATAATAGAAAAGTCCTTTTTGAGTTGCCCTCAAAAGCAATAATAGCTAAAAATAGTTTTAGGATATTGAGAAAATAGTTTATTAATTTATTAATTGTTAATAAATTAATTAGAAACTAGTTGAATTAATTGGAATTAATCTAGTAGTGTAGGGACTTAATGTTAATTGTTCAATAGTTGAACAAATAGAACATTCTGGAACCCCATAGGTGGTGGACAGTTTTGGAGACTCCATAGAGGGTTCCATAATTATTCGAAGTAACATATAAGGAAATGTTTTGAATCATGATTAAATCCGATTATTTCATTGATTCAAATCAGGGTTATCCTATTACCACCACAACCTTGGGGTGCTCATATTTTCATCCCTCATATTCCTCCTAAAAGGCTGAGAATTTCGGCCCTCCCTTTTCTCTCATCTCTCTCCTTAGTTTATAGGGTTCTTGACTTTTGGGTGTGAACCATTAGATGTACTCTACTTTGGGTAATAGTCCTTCAAAAGCAACTGAAGATCAAAGGAATCAAGCTTCAAGGATAAATCAGATTTATCAAATGTAACGTCCGGTTCCTGGTATGTATTTTAAATCAATTTATTCATTTTTGAACAGGAACTTGACAAGTTAGAGGCCCCAAACTCGTTGAGTAGGAACAGAATTTGGACGCGAAACTTAAAGTCTACTCGACGAGTCGTGTAACATCCCAAAAACACAGACCAAAAATTTCATTTTTAAATACATTATTATAAAACCAACAGTATAAGAAAACATCCATAATATCATGTCATGTCAAAACCCAAGTAGAAATAATCAAAACATATTATCATAAAACAATATCAGAGTGTAATCCCAAAGATCTCGTGTGCGGAAAACCATAGTGTGATGCGCTGCGATCAAGCCGACTCCTTTCCTTTAAACACAAAGTACCTGAAACCAAAATTGAAAACCGTAAGCACGAAACTTAGTGAGTTCCCCCATCATACCACATACCATACAAGCACATAACATATATACTGCCGGGCAATTCTGGGGTGCCCGACCTACCCGATACGGCCATTCTGGGGTGCCGACCTACCCGTACGACCATTATGGGGTGCCGACCTACCCATGCGGCCATTCTGGGGTGCCGTCCTACCCATGTCAAGCCATTCTGGGGCGCTGACCTACCAATGTCAAGCCATTTTGGGGTGCTGACCTACCCGTCGGTCCTAACAACCGACCCTCGTGGACTATTCCACCCCTACTGCTACTATCACATATATCATAACATAAACATACTATCAGACATATCTGGGGTGTCCGAACTACCCTTCAGACCTAACAACCGAACTTGGGGACTATTCCCCACCTACTACCACTATCACATATAACATACCATGCCAGCATATAACATATCATCACAACATATAAACATATCATCACATACTGTCAGACATATCTAGGGTGTTTGGCCTACCCTTCGGTCCTAACAACCGAACTCTACTACTATCACATATAACATATCATGCCAGCATGTAACATATCAGGTAGTAGCAAACCTAGATGATATCACATAGACAATCATCTAGCATAGAACTCCTACTGGTGGGCCGACATTGTGGCCGTAGACCCACCGCTACTGGAAGGTAACTCACCTCACGCTGCTGAAGTCCCGAAGACACAATCCCCCACTTGCTGAAGTCCCGCAGACTCGACCCCAACTGTTGGTTGGCAGATTCCCGAACTGTCAACACCAAAATAACACACAATTAATAATTGGGTCCCAATACATAACCATACGTACATTCTTTGGGTAACTACTACATTACCCCTAGCCTGGCTTATTCAATCCCAAGGCCCAATCCGTAGGCCCAAAGTCAATTAGGAATCAAAGCCCAACACATGGCCCAATTTTCCAAATTGGGCTTAGGCCTATACATGGTCTCATTCTAAGGCCCAACATCATATAATCATTAAGGCCCAAACTATGGCTCGTCTATTGCCCAATTTTCCAAATTGGGCCCAAGCCCCTTACATGGGCCTTACCCTAGGCTATTAAATTACTCTAGACCATTTGCTTGATCTTGGATAGCCCATTTAATAACCCAATCATCAAGGCCCAATAAAAGGTCCAACAATACACCCAAGTGAAATTAGGGTTTTCACATAAAATGATGATTAGGGTTAAGTCTTCTCACTTAACCCATTAAGTCCAATATTACTTAGATTAATTTCTTGACAACTGATGGCGTGCCTAGGGCAGCACAACAGAGTTGCATCCAAGCCTTAGAACCGGGCACACCAGCCAGATCCAGCCCAGCAGGCTCAGCGCCCGCTGGCGCCCCCGGGAGCGGAACGCCCAGGCGAAAGGCTCGCGCCCGCCAAGTGACGCTCTTCGCTCCAAGACAAAAGTACGGCCAGGAGACAAACAGTGGGTTCAGAGCATTACCGTCAAAGCCAATGAGAGCGCTCTGACAGTGGAAGGCGCATGACCCTCCAATCAGCTCCTCTGATCCTGTCTCCCCAAAAAAGCGATCATGTCTGGTACGGACCAGGCAGGGGCGCTAGGTATAAAAGGGCGCATTCTCACACTAGCGAGGTAAGCTCCCAAACCGACCTTGAAAGAACAAACTCAAACCCTAAAGTCATCCTAACTTGACCGTCGGAGCGTTCTCCCGGGAACTCCTCCCGGGAAGCGGCTGACGACCCTTGTTCTTTGTGATCTTGCAGTCACAATCAGGCAACCAAGAAGGTCCCATCCCAGAGTTAGAAGCGAGGTCTCATCAAGAGCAAGGTTCCATCATTTGGCGCCATCCGTTTGTGAGACGAAGAACACAAACAAAAGCACGAAATCAAGCATCAATGGTGTCCAACGGTAGCGAGGGACGACCAGTTAGTTCCATCCGTCCCATGGCAATGTTGGACGAAACGCCACCGCCTACAGCGACCAGTAGGCCAGTTTTGGGCGAAGGAAGTTCTACAGTAGCCGCCAGAAATATTTCGCAACCGTTGTCGTCTCAGCAAAGAGCAACTCCGGTGGAGCTACTTTCGCCCACACAGCTTCAGACGCCACCGTTCTTTGCGCCGCCGCTGCAACAGACGCGGACAGTCCACTCAACTGCACCTCCATCGAGCCACATTTTCAACCTTTCACCGTCGTTCGTAACACCTACATCGTTCCAGACGACTGGTGGACAGAATTCTGCAACGCTATTACCATCATTGGCGCAAATCACGATGAACAACTCACCACCCGTATACCCAACGGTCGGAGCATGGACTGGACCGACTATTCCCCCGAACAACAGCTTACAACAGCCGATAATGATCAACCCTGTTGCGACCATGCACCCTTTCTCCACTAGACATCCCCTCCAGTTACTATTCCAACCATACCCCTTTTATGGACCAAGCCCAAGCTACCTTACGCCCCTACAACATGGAATGAGTTCGCAATACCAGCAAGGGACGTCAACTGCACCAAACCAGGATGGTTTTTCCTGGAGTGTAACATCTCCGTTCGTTAAAGAGCTGCTGGATTACGAAATACCAAACACTGCGAAGCTCCCGACGCTTAAAACGTACAATGGAACCACCGACCCAGATAGCCACATTGATACGTATGAATGGACAATGACGTCGTTAAAACTTAACGAGAAGTTTTGGTGCACATACTTCCCGACGACGCTCGATGGCAACGCCGACACATGGTTCAAAACGCTACAATCGGGCAACATTTCAAACTTCGCTCAGCTCAAATACCTCTTCCTCACCAACTTCATGCAGCTACGTAAATACAAAGGCGATTCTCATTCAATTATAGGTTGCAAACAAAGGGAGGGGGAGACTGTTCGAGAATACTTTACAAGGTTCATAAATGCTACGCTGGATGTACCGGGGCATGACGAAGGGCTCATCGTTGGTGCTTTCACATGGGGACTCTTGCCTGGGCCCCTCTCGCAAAAACTCATGGGAAAGAAGCCTTTAACTCGAGCTGAGTTGAAAGAAAGAGTGGAGCGGTACCTACGGCAGGAAGAGGGTGAGGCAGCCAAGCAGGCCTACTTGAAGGCTATGGCGATTAGACATCACCCCTTGACCCACGCGGACTTCCGAGGGGGAGGAAGACACTATGGCCAAGCAAGAAGACCATCACCGCGTTTCTGACCATTTATTAAAGACGACAGACGGGGTCGCCGCCCAGAAGTATATGCAGTGTCTGAGAAACAACAGCCAACCAATTCGTCTAAGAGTCGGTACTATGAGTACCACAAAAGCAAAACACATGATACAACTAGTTGTTCGGTGCTAAAAAAGGAGATGGAGGAGAAACAACTTAAGGGAGACCTGGTGGAGGTGGCGCAAAGCCTACGCGCCAAATTCGATGCTGAGAACGCCAAGGGTCCATCCCGCGAAGGAGTTCAGCCCAAGGAGATATTCATGATACGCAGCAAAAGAAGTAGGGAGGAACAGCGAGGAGAGCAAATCACTGTTAAGCCGCCCGTACGCGCGCTCACGTTCTCCATACAGGATCCTCGGCCAGACGGTTGGAAGGGCGACAACCCTCTGATAATACAGGCATCCATCAAAGACGTGACTATCCACAGGGTCTATGTCGACACCAGGAGCTCAGCAGACATCATCTATGAGCATTGTTTCCGGCTTCTCCCGGATCGCTGGAAAGACAATTTTCGACCTACGACGGGTAGGCTGGTGGGATTCACCGGCCACAGCCTGTGGCCGTTGGGCACGATCCACCTCCCCCTAACAATCACTAGCCATGAAAAGCAGCGGAAGAAGACCGCCCTGATAGACTTTGTGGTCATTCGACACTCAGCAGAACACAACATCATCTTGGGAAGGACCGCCCTCTTGAAGCTAGGGGCCGTACCTTCAACCATGCATGGGATCATGAAATTCGACACACCAAAGGGCAAAGCCACGGTTTTGGCCACTCCGCCCAGAGAATTGCGGTGCTATACGGTTATGCAGCCAGTAGAAATAACCAAAGGGCCCAAGAGGCCCAGGGGCAATCCGGAAAAAGGGAAGGAGGTAATTAATGAGGGATATCCCGATCAGCCGATCGATGTTGGAAGCGACCTCCTAAGCCACACGAGAAGAGCGCTGGTTGACCTGCTCAAACGCTACAAACATGTATTTGCTTGGACCCCCACATATATGGTGGGGGTAGAAAGGAAGGTCATCGAACATAAGCTGATGATCAAACTGGGGGTAAAAGAGGTTAAGAAGAATAAAAGGGTACAAGGAGGAGACCGTAACAGGGCGATCAATGCAGAAGTGTCTAAGCTGACGGAGGCCGGAATAGTAAGGGAGGCGACGTTCCCAACATGGATCGCAAACCCAGTTATGGTCCGTAAACAGGATGGGTCGTGGCGCATGTGTATCGACTTTTCTAATCTAAACAAGGCATGCCCTAAAGATTGCTACCCACTCCCGGAAATCGATCAGAAAGTAGAGTCGCTACAGGGATACAAGCTAAAATGCTTCTTGGACGCATACAAAGGGTATCACCAAATATTGATGAGCAAAGAAGACGAAGAGAAAACAGCCTTCTATACAGACCATGGCACGTTCTGCTCCACCAAGATGCCTTTCGGGTTAAAGAACGCAGGGGCGACATACCAACGGCTAGTTGACTCGATATTCGCCAAGCAAATTGGAAGGAATATTGAGGTATATGTAGATGATATGGTGATCAAGAGCCCAAATGAAGAAAAAATGCTGCAAGACATCGAAGAGACTTTCAAAACATTAGAGGTAACCAAGATGAAACTAAACCCAGCCAAATGCACGTTTGGAGTGGAAGAGGGGCAATTCTTGGGTTACTATGTTACTAGACAAGGCGTCCAACCTAGCCCGATCAAGGTCGATGAGTTCATCGAGACGCCAACCCCAAACTCTCTTAGAGATGCACAAGGTCTGAACGGGAAGCTCACAGCTCTAAGTAGGTTCATCTCAAAATCTGCCGACAAGGCTATGCCACTGTTCCACACCTTAAAGGGATGCATCGAGAAAAACAATTTCCAATGGACGAATGAAGCTGAAAAGGCGCTCCAGAGAATCAAGGAGGCACTGCACAAGCTGCCGACACTGGCAACCCCCATCCCGGGAGAAACATTACAAGTGTATCTATCGACGTCAGGTGAAGCGATATCATCGGTATTGGCTGTGGAAAGGAAAGGAGAGCAGAGACCGATATACTTTGTTAGCAGAGCGCTGCAAGGACCAGAACTCAATTATCCCACGTTGGAAAAATTGGTGCTGGCACTCATTTACGCTGCGAGACGATTAAGGCGATACTTCCAGGCACATTAAATCGAGGTACTCACAAGCTACCCCATTAAGTAGATCTTGCTTAAGCCGGAGACGTCGGGTCGGCTGGCCAAGTGGGCAATTGAACTAGGAGAGCATGACATAAACTACCGCCCAAGAACAAGTATCAAAGGGCAGGCGTTGGCTGATTTCTTACTAGAAATTCTTGACGGAGGGAACCCGGCGAAAGAAAAGGTGTGGGTAGTTGAAAAGGCCCCTACCGACGATGGTTCATGGACCCTATACACGGATGGAGCGTCCAGCAGGGAAGGCTCAGGGGCGGGGATGATCCTGAATAGTCCAGAAGGAGAAGAGGTAACCTACGCCCTCCGTTTCGACTTCCATACATCGAACAACGAGGCAGAGTATGAGGCACTGCTCGCAGGATTGCGACTCGCCAAACAGATGGGTGCGAAAGCTGTAATAGCACTAACCGACTCAAGGTTAGCAGCGAACCAAGTCAATGGGAGTTTTGAGGTAAGAGACCAAAGAATGGGAAGGTATGTAAAGATGGTAAAGCAACTGGTAGGGTCATTCGGCCAATTTACAATCAAGCAGATACCCAGAAGTGAGAATAAAAGGGCAGACGCTTTGAGCAAGCTAGCGTCCACTTGTTTCAACCACCTGTCAAAGAAAGTTTTAGTGGAGGTGCTCCGGGAGAGAAGCATTGATGAACAGCAGGTGAACATCCTGACACCCGCAGGACCCACATGGATGACGTCGTTCCGGGAATACCTCCAGAGAGGGGTGTTGCCAGACGACCATGACGAAGCCAGAAAAATACGTATAAAGGTGCCCTCATATGCAATGGTGAACGGGGAGTTGTACAAGAAGGGGTTCACGTCTCCATGGCTAAAATGTTTAGATCAAGCCAAGTGGAGAGAGATATTGCAGGAAGCACACTCAGGGCAGGTAGGCGCACACGAAGGAGCGAGGCTTTGACAGGAAAGGTGCTACGAATGGGGGTATACTGGCCAACGATACATCAAGACGCAGTAGAAGTAACCAAGAAATGTGGGGAGTGCCAATCTTACGCCCCAGTCCAGGTGGAACCCCCGGCACCGCTAAGCAACATATCCAGCCCGTGGCCTTTCTACCAGTGGGGCATAGACATAGTGGGTCCATTCCCAGAAGCACCAGGGAAGCTGAAGTATATGGTGGTAGCCGTAGATTACTTCACAAAGTGGATTGAAGCTGAACCATTGGCATGCATATCTGGGAGGCACATGATAAAATTTGTGTGGAAAAACATCATGACAAGATTTGGAACACCTAAGGTTCTCATCAGTGACAATGGTTTGCAATTCGCTGAGAACCCGTTCAGAGAATGGTGCATTGCCAAAGGGATAAGCCAACGCTTCACATCGGTGGCACACCCCCAAGCGAACGGTCAAACAGAGGTGTCCAACCGAACCATTGTTAATGGGATCAAAAAGAGGTTGGGCAAAGCAAAAGGGAATTGGGCAGAGGAGATACCAATGGTGCTATGGTCATACAGGACTACACCACGGAAAAGCACAAAGGAAACTCCTTTCAGCTTGACATATGGGACTGAATCCATGCTCCCCATGGAAGTGGCAGTGAATACGATAAGGGTGGCCAACCAAGATGAGGAAAGCAACGTACAAGGCCTGAGGATAAACTTGGATATCCTAAAGGAGAAGCGCAAAGAGTCGGGAGTACGCCAAGCTGCGTATAAACATGCAACAGAAAGGTATTACAACCAAAGGGTAAAGGAGAAGGCCTTCAAAGTGGGCGAGTATGTTTTGAGGAAAAATGAGGCCAGTCGGGCACAGCCCCAGGGAAAGCTAGGCCCAACGTGGGAAGGCCCATACAGGGTCATAGAGGCAAATAGGAACGGGGCATATGTGTTAGAGACGATGGAAGGAAGACCCATTCCAAGAACATGGAATGCTAGGAACCTAAAGAAATATTTTTTCTAAGGAAAAGGAAAGATGTAACTCTAGTTGGTTGATATCCCATTCAGTATATTGCACCTTAGAAGTACTTAGAGTACATTTATCCATGCTAAGTGACATGAGAATTGATACTCAGTGTATTCCTATATTTAAAGGCATGAGTTTAGTACTCGACATATATAAAATTCCATGCATAAGTGACATGAGCTCAATACTCAGTGTATTTAAAAAACCCACGGTTAAATAGTAATGCAATTGCTGATTTCTCATACTTAGTGTAATCTCCAACGATTGAATGATGAGTGTTAAGCGCACTCAATGTGAACACTTAGCGTGTCAATAATAGCAAACAAGACAAAATATTTGGCACATCTTGAGTAATAGGCAATAAACAAATAAGCCAAGCACAAAACGCAAAAGGAGATAACAGATAATGCTTAGTGCATATCAAACACATACATATAAAAGAAAAAACATTGTTCTAGGCAATTCAACCATTGCAAAGTAAAACACATAGACTAAACAAAACAAGGAAGTATTACGGCTTCGAACCATCACCAACAGACTTATCACCAACCACAACCCCCTCCACTACATCATCCGCACTCATTTTCCTAGCCAACTCACCAGAAAATTCCCTATCATCTGCTACATCATCAACATCGCCACCTCCAACGCCTGCTCGACCATCACCACTAGCACCACAATCTTTACCATTCCCTCCCACACCAATGTCATTCACAAGCACCATTTCACGACTCGCAGCATCCTCAGGAGTGCCCTCTGAACCAAAAGAACACAACTCTCGCAAACCATCAATACTCATCTCTCCCAGACCCAACAGACCTGCGTGATCCATACTAGCAAAGGATAAGAGAGCATCACTTATGCTAACCACAGGCCCGACAGACAACGAACTAGCACCCGCCTCCCCACTTTCACCACCACTTAAAGTTTTCTGGACAAATTCAACCCCGGCCACATATGCAGCATGGCGGATAAGACTGATAGCAGTGGTAAAGTCAGGATGCTCTATCAGCTTATCAACGATACGCACAACACCAATTTGCAGCAGCCAATCCAAATCTCGACGAACAGCGCACACATCTGCTTGCAGCGACGACACAAGCTTGTCACGGTCAATGACGTCATGCTCGAGACTTTCAACCTGGATCATTAAGCCTTCATTCATTTGAGTGAGAGAATCAACCTTGGCCTCTAATGCAACCCTAGCCTCATCAAGAACATTCTTCTCAGACGCCAGCAATTCACATTTCTTTTCGGTGGAGCAAAGATCATCGCCAAGCTCACCCTGACGGTGCTCCAGGCTTGCCACACGCGAACCGCAGGTGGCATGAGCGGCCTCCATCTCACCAAGGCTATGGATGCGCCGGGAACCTGCAACAAGATAGAACATCACTTGCGCCGCAGCATAAGCCATGTTGTGAGAAAGGGCAGGGCTACCCATCGCATCCATATCCCCCACTGCAGCCGGAGGGAAGGCATGGCACGAGAACTCCAAGGCATTGGCACGAACAGAAAGACAAGAATCGTCGCGAAGATCCCAAGATGGCACAAAAACCGCCGACCCAGAAACACCATCACCGGGGCCACCATCTGCGGAAACTGTAACTGGCCCGGTGGGGTTGAAGCCTTTTGGGGAAGAAAGCTTGGAGGGAGCAAACGGAGCACTTGGAGAAGGGATTGAAGAAAAATCCGAAAGACCGGGCTGTTCAGTCGCCCTATTGACCCCCTCAGACTGTTGCACGTCATCATCGGGAATCACAACCACGCCAGCAGAGGTGGAGTTTACTGGCGTGGAACTCATCGAGCTCAGCAGACGAGAAAAGCTGCGCCTAGTATGCACTCTCTTGGGGGCGGGAGGAGCGCCAGTCACCGGCTCACCCATCGCCTGCATAGCCTTCCGTTTCGCTTGCATCCGCCGAACGTCAGCAATAATACCCTCTTTGCTGTCCTCACAGTCCTCCGGGGAAGAGGAAGGAACACCGCCCGTTGTCATAACAGAGGAAATTGGGCAGGCAAACAAAGGATCTTCCCCAGGCACTGACGAGCCCGCTGGAGGGACTGGAGGAGTAGGGGTGTTCAGACGATCTGCCCGATGAGGAGGGGGAAGATGCTCGAACAGATCCACCTCACGAAACTCCAGTTTGCCTCGATAGCGTTTAGGCAACACCTCATCCATGGATAAGGAAGACTCAGCACCTAAAGAAAAGTAGAATGAAATGCAAGTCACATGGAGGCGGTTAAAAGAAACACCAAAAGTAAAATAAAGAGAGCGAATGCGACACTCACCATCAAAGACGGAGTAGAACACCGCCATCTTGCCACGCCGCCTCCAGGAGGGGCTCATCCCTACCCCGGACATGATCGCTTCGGAGTAATCTTCAGCGGTTACTTGCACACTTTTCAGGTAATCGGCGACTTCTTGATTATGAGGAAAAAGCTTGGGGACAGTATCGGCGAAAGTGTTGGCACGGTAACGACCACTCCCAACCAGTTCCTGATTCACCCACAACCACTTGTCTTGCCAATTCTTGGGGGTACGCCCATCAAGAACTAAGGCATGCCCCCCTCGCCGGGCCGAAAAAGTACACTTGTCACCGGTAAGGCAGAACCGGAAAAAGAACTTGAAAACGAAATAGTCGGGAACATACCCATTGGCTCTACAGATCATCTCGAAGGCAACCACTTTGTTAATAGCGTTGGGGGTCAACATCTGAAGACTACAACCATCCTTCTGAAGAACCTCCTCTTGGAAATATGTCAGAGGCAATCGTATGCCAGCATCTAGGGTTTTTAGGAAAACCCCAATTTTCCAGAGGGGGGGGGGGGGGGGGGGGAAGAGATACTAGAGCCAGCAGAGGGAAATTCCACACCTTCTAAGGAGGATAAGCCATACATGACCTCCAATTTTCGGTACTCGGCAGAAGAAGGGACAATACCAGGAAGATTAGCCATAAGAGGGAAAGAAGAATGAACACGAAGAGAAAAGAAGAACAGAGGAAGCAAAAGAAACTGTGCACAGACCCTCTTAAAGAAGAAGAAGAGGCGGGACGTTTAAATGACTATGTGATGATGTAACTGCCAACAGTCACGTCACCATTAAAAACGGAGCGACGGATAAAGAAAAGCGAGCACACGTCATTCAGTTAAGTCCAGAACGCCGTAACTAGCGCTGCAACGCTACGGCTACTAGACTGGGGGACTTGATGGCGTGCCTAGGGCAGCACAACAGAGTTGCATCCAAGCCTTAGAATCGGGCACACCAGCCAGATCCAGCCCAGTAGGCTCAGCGCCCGCTGGCGCCCCCGGGAGCGGAACGCCCAGGCGAAAGGCTCACGCCCGCCAAGTGACGCTCTTCGCTCCAAGACAAAAGTACGACCAGGAGACAAACAGTGGGTTCAGAGCATTACCGTCAAAGCCAATGAGAGCGCTCTGACAGTGGAAGGCGCATGACCCTCCAATCAGCTCCTCTGATCCTGTCTCCCCAAAAAAGCGATCCTGTCTGGTACGGACCAGGCAGGGGCGCTAGGTATAAAAGGACGCATTCTCACACTAGCGAGGTAAGCTCCCAAACTGACCTAGAAAGAACAAACTCAAACCCTAAAGTCATCCTAACTTGACCGTCGGAGCGTTCTCCCGGGAAGCGGCTGACGGCCCTTGTTCTTTGTGATCTTGCAGTCACAACCAGGCAACCAAGAAGGTCCCATCCCAGAGTTAGAAGCGAGGTCTCATCAAGAGCAAGGTTCCATCAACAACGATTATTATTTAATATCTCCAGTTATTAAATAATTCCCATGTGTCCCAATTAATTCCCCAAATTAGGGTTTTATTGGCATTACGGTTCTTCCGTCCCAAATGTTAGCCCATTTATCAATTTATTGGGCTTTTACGTCCATTAGGGCTTTATTGGGCCTACTAGGCCCACTAGAATGTCATTAAGCCCACTAGGGTTTTATTGGGTCAATTAGAGTCCATTAGACTCATTAGGGTTTTCACTAAGTCCATTTGGCTACATTGGGCCCATTAGCCTAACAAGGCCCATTAGGGTTTCAAGCACCCCAAACGAATCACACTTGACGAGGCAAGACACACCGCCACCCGACATGGCGGCCAGTGGCGGCAGCCACCACCTCACGGTGGTGGTTTTCAGTTTTCATTTCATTATTCCAATTTGTAAATACACTTTACAATGCTAAATCTGAAATAAACACACACACCCACTAACACATACACACAAACACAGTGGTGTATGGTGGTGGCGGTGGGTTTTCCGGCCAAAGTCACTCATACAACCCATGGATGCAAGACACATCTTGTACACTAGAACGCACACCAAAACACGCACATAATACACGTCCTTTGCTCGGAAACGGAAACAACCACCCACCTCACGGTGTCGTACGACGACGATAGTAACAGCCCTGGCGACCACAGCGGGGCTCGAACTCTCGCTTCATCAGCAACAAATGCAACGGCAGCGGCCGATGGTGGTCAAAACTTGAACGAAACACCGGAGAAAGAAGAAGGACGACGGAACTGTGAGCGACAAAGCAGCGGTAAAAGGTGCTCGCTTATTCCTCGTTGACGGCGGATAGGAACAACCGACGTCGCTGGGGACGGCAGTCACGATGTCCGGCGGTGAGTCCGTCTTCCCTAGTTTGGTATAGCAGCCATAGTACTCTCGTCGTTCTCCACCCCATGCATTCACGTTTTAATCTCTGACTCTGGTCTCCGGCGGTTCCCTCACTTGGGTGCACACGAAGTCTGACGGTGATGTTTCTATGGCACAGCAACCGGCGACATGGTGGCGGCGGCTGGAGAGAGAGAGAGAGAGAGAGAGAGAGAGAGAGAGAGAGAGAGAGAGAGAGATGAAGGTGGCGGCTGGAAAGATGTCTCTTAGGGTTAGGGTTTGAATGGCAAGGGTGGTGGGTTTTAAACCCCGACCATTCTAAATCTTTGACATATTTACAAGTCTGGCCCCTCCCTACAAGATCCTTTCAATTTAAGCCTTAAACTTACCTTTTAGCCCCTGACTTCCATGAAACCTTTTCAAATTAAGTCTCACTAATTACCAAGTAGTCCCTGCCTTCAATATTACTTACAAATTGGGTCCAGAACTTACTCTTTTAACCCTCTACTTCTAAAATGGTGACAATTAGCTCTTCGAGACCATCCTGTTATACATAATCATTTATTTATTTATTTAATAAATAAACGAGTGTTACAAGTCGAGGACTCAACTCGACGAGTAGGGCTTCCAGAATGAAACCCTAATTTTCAGGGTTTAGCACCCTATTTAAACACCTTAACCTCTAAAGGTTGGCCTCATTTGCAGCCTCCATCATCCCAAACCCTAGCCAAGACACCCTAATCCACTTTTGGAGAGTTTTGAGCCATTTTGTGCATTCTTTGTGATTTTGGAGCTTGTGAAGGAATGAGAAGCTTGGGGATTCAGAAGGAAGCTAGTAGATCTAGAGTTTGAGCTGCATTTCTGATTCATTTGAGGTATAAAGTTGATACCTTGGCTTTCTATTACTTAGATCTTCATTTAGGGTAGTATGTTGTCACTTTTGGGCCATATTGAAGTTATTTTCGGGATTTGAGTATATCATGAAGTTGTGACTTCAGATCTAGGCTCTCATAAGCTTATGAGGCTTAAAGTTGCCAACTTTATCAAGCCTTAGCCCTTCCCCATGCCCTAGATCTCTTATATAGCTTATTTTTGGTGTTTCTAGCTTCATGACACCGTGCATGGACGTGAAGTTAGCAACTTTACATGGCAACTTAGTCCTAGGGGACTAGATCTATCGTTTGGAAGCATTGAACTCGATTGGAAACGACTGAATGGGTGTAGACTAAGGGAACTCGATGAGTTGTTCATGTAACGGCGAGTTGGATCGTGATCCACAACCTTTTATGATTCCTGAGCAAACTTAGTGAATCTAGGAGACGACTCAGTGAGTTAGTTAAGGTTTTCCGAGTTTTGAAGATTAAAGAACTCGGAGAGTTCAAGGAAGGACTCAACGAGTTGTAGCGAAATGTCCCGATTCTATTATCGGAAGGAACTCGATGAGTTCATGAAAGAACTTGACGAGTTGGGTTGCGATTTCAGGGTTTATGATTAATGGAACTCGGCGAGTTGATGGACCAACTCGGTGATTTGAGTCAACCCAGAACATTAACTTTGACCAGAAGGTTGACTTTGACTTGGACCTTGACCATAGTTGACCCTTAAAGGGGTTATGAGTATGAAATGGTAATTAAATGGGATGTTTATGTGTAAGAGTTTAAGAGGAGTTGATTCTAGAGCCAGGGACAGTTCAGTTACTTCACGACATTTGAGGTGAGTTACCTTCCAGTAGAAGTGGGTCGAAGGAACCAGTGTCGACCCACTAGTAGTTCATTATATTTAAGATGATTGTCTTTGTGATAATCGTCTGGTATGCCACTATTTGTTATGCTTTATGTGCTAGTATGCTATGATATTATGTGATAGTGGTAGGAGGAGTGGGTTAGACCTCGTAGCCGGTTGAGATAAACCGGAGGGTAGGTTGGGCACTCATATATGCCTGATAGTATGTTATGCTATGTTATTATGTGGTGGTGGTAGGGTGTGAAATAGTCCCCGTAACCGGTTGAAATAAACCGAAGGGTAGGTCGGGCACCTAGATATGCCTGACAGGGTAGGTTGAGCACCCATATATGCTTGACAGGGGTAGGTCGGGCACCCCGGTATGCTTGGCAAGGGTAGGTTGAGCACCCAGATATGCTTAGTAGGGTAGGTCGGGCACCTAGATATGCTTGACAATATGCTTATTGTATGGTATGTGGTATGATGGGGGAACTCACTAAGCTTTGTGCTTACAGTTTTCAGTTTTGGTTTCAGGTACTTCCTCTTCGAAAGGGAAAGGAGTCGACATGACTGCAGTGCATCACACCAGGATTTCCGCACATGGGATCTATGAGATTTATACTATGATATTATTTTGTCATGACATGTTTTGATATGGATACATTGGTTTTGATATGAGTTAGTACTATGATATTTTTAGACAAAAGGTTTTATAATTATTAAATTAAAAATAAAATTTTTGGTCGTAAATTTTCGGATGTTACAAGTTGGTATCAGATCCTTGGTTTGAGGGATTCGGACACACCTTCGGGGGTGTCCGGACTCAAATCGAGGGTTTGAAAGATTTTTACAAGAAAATATTTTTTCTAAAAATTAAAATAAAGAATTTTGAGAAAAAACAAAGTGTATGATGCGTGCAACCGGCCAAGCTCAAGTATGTTTTCCCAAAGATACCCATACATGTTTGTTATGATATATGATATGATTATGAGAACTGCATGCTAGATTAGGGCTAAGGGTCTAGGAAGGATGCCTTGTATGCCTATTGTATGATTATGAGAACTACATGCTAGATTAGGGCTAAGGATCTAGGAAGATGCCTTATATGCATGATGTATGTGCTTGTTGAGTTGCATGATAGTACTGACCGATCAGAGATTGTTGGATTAGGTGTCTAAGCCCATAAATATAATTGAGATGTACTTGACCCGATTATAGCATGGTCCTTTTGGGTTACCTTCACCGGTGCAATTTGATAGGATGAATTTTTGAGAGAAATGTTATTTGTGATTTATTAATATATTATAAGTATAATATATTAATTGAGAAATCATATTATTTAATTAGTATTGATCAATAATTAATTTGGAATTAATTTAGTGATCGAAAAAGACTGATTAAGTAAATCAATGATTCTTATAGTGTGGAATTGTGAAATGAACATCATTAGAATCATGTTTAATTGGTCTATTTCACAAAGTAAGGATCATAGACAAACATAGTATGCATACTCGAAGTATGGAATAAATATTGTTTGGATAAACATAGTGTGCATGCTTGGAGCATGGCATGACTATTGTTTCAGTTTAAGTATTGAGTTGATTATTTGAAACATTATACAATGAATAATAAGTAATCAATATGATGTTTAAATAAAAAGGTGTTTTATTTACTCTCAAAGGTGCTTGGGGCCATATAGGATTAGTATTATTCTTGTGTTTCACTTTGCATGTTTTGACTTCCCGAATAACTAGGTTATTCAAACTCTCCACAGTCAATCATACGTTGGAAGTAGGTATGAATCAAGACTGTCATGAATTGGGTTTGTAGATGTCTAAAGTGTTTAGACATAGAAAAAGTTGATACAACATTCATGAGTGCTCTTAGAATGAGATTCAAGTATTGGACTAAACCCACGCTCATTTGAATCACTTCATGAATTTTATCATGAGTGATCATGAGACGATAATATCTTATATTCTTCAAATGGAGACGTGTGAGTTGTAGTTGCGCGTCGGTTTCACATTGACATATGTAAACGCAACCAATAACTTGGTTATTATAAAACATATCATTATGTGTGATTTGATGAGTAAGTACAAGCGAACATTTGGGTCGAAGTTTATCCATTCCTTTTACCCTTGGAGGGATAAAAGCGATATCTATGGGCCCCTCGATGCTTTAGTGATGACAAAAGTAAGTACTCGATTGCGCATGGACTGATTTGATTTGTTCAATTAGTCAGTCGTCATAAATTGGAAATCGGGAAACAACAGATGGATAGAGAGAATGATTATAATCCATATCTCAGTCTATATGATATTTAGAATGGATGAATATATGATCCCTTATTGAATGGATGCGCCATTGATTTGTTCAGAGTACAACAACGGCTTTTAAGAGCTACGATTGCTAGTCAGGTTGCAGAGTCATACTTGCAATAATATTTATTAGACTTATCCAAGTGGGAGACTATTGGATTAGTGTTTAAGTCCATAACTATAATTGGTATGTACTTGACCCGATTTGGCATGGTCCATTTGGGTTGCATGACATCAGAACAATTTAGATAGACTTTTGTGAGAAAAAGATATTTACGTAATAATTATAAGTTCTAATATATTAATATGAAATCATATTATTTAACTAGTATTGATTAAGAATTAATTTGGAATTAATTTTGTGATAAAAAAGACACTAATTAAATATATAGGGATTGATTGTGTAAATCATTCATTCTTATATATGTGGGCTTATGATCCATAGTTCTTCATGTTGGGCTAAACCCATGGAGTAACCCATGGATACTCCATGGAGGTTTTAATCCATGGAGCATGAAGAATATGGAAAGTCATGAGTTACATGGTGTAAACCTAATAGCCATAATATACAAAGACCCCATAGCTCAAGAAATTGGCCCTAAGGATTCATATGAGAGGGCTAGCCGATTTTGAGCATAAGAACTTTTCTCTCAAGTTATTCCAAGTTGTTGGTGGTGTTGTGTGAACCATTTGAGGTGTCACACTTTGGGCACTAGGCTCTTAAGCTCCATGGAATCAAGCTACAACCAAGAGGTATGTTATCCTAACTAGTATCTTGTATTGTTTATGTCCAATTGGATGTTAGTTGTAGGTTAATGCCTTGGAAAACATTTGCATGTATAATTAGTGAAAACATAGATCCAAGGTATTTAGGGTTGTATGTGCATCATAGGATGTTGTAGTATACTAAAACCCATCATATGTAACCCTTGTTATGAATTTGCCATGTAGCATAAAGTTTATGAGCTCAACTACATTGTGTTATGAATATTATTTATATCTAAATAATATATAATTGAATTACCGAATTTTTAAGTTACTAATCCTAATCTACTCTAATAAATGAAGTTTTTTTTGCCACATGTCATCTTCTCCTTCATTTGGACACATGACATTTTCTAAAAATTTTAAATTTTCTATTTTCCACTTGTCATTTTATTGTATTTTTCATTTTATTAAATTAAAATTTTACATTTAATATATAAGGTAATATATATGTAATATATTTATTAGAAAATGATTTATATATGTAATGTATCCAATACATTAAAGTCTCATTAATTTTAACAATTCAAAAAATTTCTCATTTTTCTTATAAATTCAAACTTTTCAAATTGTTAAAATTTTATATTTAATTTTTTTTTAAATAAACTCATGTAATACATGGGTCTCACACCTAGTTAGGGTTTATATTCAATAATTGACAACAAGAGATGTGCTTTGCATTATAACTTGTCAATAGTACATTAGTAACATTAGGGAATATCTCATTTCTCCTAAAATTCTAATACGAGTTGAGTTGACCTAGTTAACTTTGTTTGACCAAAATTGAGGGTTGTCACAAACACCTTGCAAGTGCAGCACTCAATGAAAAAGAGAAAAGGGTTATGCTAAATATAAAATCCATCAAATGTTATAAGAAGAACATAAAGTAAAGATTCAAGAACCAATATGAAAGAATTCTTATTTTCTTTGCACTTTACAACAATGGATTGAAATGATGTTGGTTCCTATGGCATTCGTTTCATTTAATATATTTAATATTTTATTGCATGCCAGGTATCATAGAGGAACTGTACTGTTGTCTAGTTAAAATTTTGAAGTTGTATTTTGTACTCTTTGAAATTATTAATTGTTACCAGAAGCTTCTTCCAGCTTCTCCTTAATCTTCTTTGACAACTGAAAAATCTCAGGGCTCTACACGTTTAACAAACCAAAATATTTAAAAGATAAAGTGATATGAACATGTATAACGGAAAATTTGGTAAGTGAAATCCACTTGTTTAACTTCTGATACAGAGATAGCAATAGATGATTTAGCATTTTCTGAAATCCATTTTGTTACAAGTTAAAGTCCTAACATAATCATCTCAACCTAACCAAGTTCCTAGTTCGAAGTTGAGATCTAGATTTCATCTAATTTCCCAGGCATTTCATCAAACAGATGGAGGTTGAATATTTGGACCAGAATCTTGGGTTCTTAGGCTTAGATAGCTTCTAGTATTATTGTTTCTTTGGGTTGTTAATGATCTTACAGAGGCACATCCCAAATTAAGGGCAGCTGAACACCATAGCAAGAGAATTATCAACACATTCAACCCATGACTGGATCCAAGATTTTGACCAGAGTTATCATCTTATTAGGAAAATGCAAATCAGTGGCAGAGATATAAGAAATAGAATAAACATTAGGTGATGGAGTCTTCGATCCAAACACACAAAACATTATCAAATGATCAACAAACCAAGGAAACACATTCTGAAATAAGCCTACGAGAAACGCTTAATCAGGATTTTACAGAAAAAAAAAAAACAAAAAACCCAATAAAAAGATAGAGAAGAAAACCCCAACAAAACAATCAGCAAAATGACAGAAAAACTTTAGTTTCCTTTTGTTTTTATGTTGCAACACAACTTGTCAAGTTTGAAAATCAGATTTTACAGAAAAAAAAACGCCAATCAGAGAAAAGGAGAATTAAAAAAGCAGCAACTGGTCTTCAATTTTATCCTATCCATACATAAAGAGGAAATTTAACCATCTAAAATTAGAGAAAACCCGTAGGGAACTAAAGTGAAACGTAGAAGAGAAAAATGATAAGAATGAAAACTTACAGAGACCTTGATAAAATAAGAGAAAACCCAACCCTTTCAACTTCCCAGTTCTACCGGTTCTCTTTTGAAACCTTTTCAAAATTAACTTTTGATTTATACTATTATAATCCAACTTTTTATTCTTTATTACGAAATTGGTCCCTTATTTTTTCTTTTTACATTTTGACCTATCTTTTATTTTTTATTACAAACTTGGTCCAAAATTCTTTTAGAATTTTTTTATAACTTTCTAAAAGTGTAACTCTATATTTATTATTAGGTCATCTATAACCATATACTAAAAATGTACTTTTACACTAAAAGTTATACTATATTGCTCCAACCCCATACTAAGCCTAACACTATATATATATATATATATATATATATATATATATATATATATATATATATATATATATATATATATATATATATATTAGGAAATCTCCCCATCCCCCTTCTTGTTCACCGTCTCCTTTTCCATGATCATCACTTGCATTGTTGTCTGCCTACACCTCTATCGGGCACCTACATCATTATCTCCTCTTCTACCATTTGCTCAAACTTACACATGAAACCATCAAGGAAATCGCACCTTAAATGTGTTTGAGATGGTCTAACACTATATTTGGTGTAATTCTATTCACCAACCTTACACATATTGTTAGGTTTAGTATGGGGTTAAAGCAATATAGTGTTACATTTTAGTAAGGACAGAAGTTGATGCCTCTGTAGCACTCCGGTAGTGTTCGGAGAAGTCGCTTGTGTCTCTCTTCATCTCCGTAGTTCCAACTGTGTCTCTTCATCTCCTTCCTATTGGCGGCGACGACGCGGTGATGGTGGTTGTGCTTGACCGGTAATTTTGTGTTAAGTGATAAAGGGGGTGTTTACAAAAACAAAAAGGCAGATAAAGGGGAAGGGGTGTTTACATTTTCTTTTTCTTTTTTCTTTTTTCTTATTTATTTATTTTAATAAAAAAAGATGAAAAAAGAAGATACCACAGGCAAATCCGTCATTTTAGATATTTTCAAATTATTTAGACCAAACTCGCAACAAAATCAAAGTTTTGGACCGATGATGCTAGTCCAAACTTTTTGGACCAAAGTGGCAATTTTCGACAAACCATAGGGACTATTTTTGCAATAGTCAAAAAATGGGGTTTTTTTTTCAAAATATAGGCACAAAAATAAACATTTCCGGATATAGACATGCATTCCGTGGATGTAGCTCCGCGGAATCTACCGTAGCTCCGCGGAATGGATCTTGAGATTTTTTTTTTCACATCGATTCTTCAGGGTTTATATTAATTCCCCAACTAATTATTTTCAAGTAAAGATTATAATAGTATGATAATCTTTTCTTAAAAATAATTAGTTGGGGGAATGAATCTAAACCCCGAAGAACCGATGTGAAAAAAAACACGCACACACTAAAGATCAATTCCTCGGAGCTACCTCCGCGGAATGAGTTCATTCCTCGGAGGTAACTCCACATAATGGATTTTTAATGTTTTTTTAATACATTGATTTATTTACGATTTTGCCATTCCGCGAAGCTACAGTAGATTCCGCGGAGCTACCTCCGCAGAATGTATGTCTATATCTGGAAAAGTCCATTTTTATGTCTATTTTTTGAAAATACCCCCCATTTTTTTTACTATTGCCGGTATTTTCCCGAAAAAAATGGCATTCTCCTCAATCATATCGTCGACAAGCTATTAATGGATCATGTTCTTTGTTTTCTTCGATGATTAGCAACTCCTACTTCCAGATGAGATCCAAACACTCTCAACCGTAATCACTCTTTGTATTCAAATTTTCATATTGAACGCAGATGAATTTCAAAAAATAAAGCTCATCGAAGACTGAAATCCTCGTCGGAATGTAAATTTCTATCAAATTGTGTAAACAACACCCAATTGTATTATTTTCTATCGACCAATAAAAATCATACAAGGTATTGCAGTTGGAGGCTTTGAGGTGACATGAACAACCAGATCTAGAATCTAGATGCCAAATTGTGTAGTTTTATATGTTTTTGGAGAAAAAAATTGCCAACCACATTAATTTAGTTGTTTACATATATAATATATGTTCACTATGTAAAATATGCATATCATCAAAAGCTTCTCAAGCACCCCTTTTTTACCTATTTGTCTTCATTTTCAACCTATAACCAATCAAGTGAAAGCATAATAACTTTGTTACACTTATCTACAACTTGAAGCTTTTTACATGTCTAACTCTCTTCATCTTAACAAGTGCAAAGAATAAAAAACAAAATAAGTCAAGCCATAATATAATATCTGCAATAAAAGTCATGATGATGATAAAACCATCACCCATGGAAATCTTTAAGCCACATAAAAATCACAAATATAGAAGAATTTCTAACAGTTAATATCTCAGATACAAAGAAAAACAAATATCAAAGAAATGATATTAAAAGTCATTATTAAAAGACATTGTGCTTGTAATTATAATCTTTGTTTGACAGATCCAACAGCCTGGGCGTGAAACCACATTCAACCACCAAAACTTTTTGTCATTATTTCACAATCAACAAAATATACAAAATATTATAACACATCACATGCTCTTTAACAATCTTTTCTTTTTCATCAATGCCTTAAGCTTCTCAGATACAATCATCTCAACGCCTATTCATGATAGCATCATAAATAAGTAAAAAAAATTAAGAACAACATTGTTGTTTTGTTGGCTGCAACAACTATTCTCAACTTTATAGCTAAAAAAATCAAGAACAATGATTATAGAAAAAAGTAAAATGTTTCATATATTCATTTATTACTTCCTAAAAGTAGAAACTCCTTCCATATGAAGCCACATGGGCATTTGGTCTAGTGGTATGATTCTCGCTTCGGGTGCGAGAGGTCCCGAGTTCGATTCTCGGAATGCCCCAAGTTGGAAATAAATATTTATGCTTATTTTATTTTGTTCCTTTTTTAAACTTCAAATTAATGGTAGATTCACTTGAAATAATGTCAGATTTCTGTCCCTTAATCTATTACCATATTGCAAAATTTACTTGTAATCTGACAAGATTTTTGTTTTTTAATCTTACAATATTTTGCAGCATAATCATCCAAATAAATGTATGCAAGCAAACCTAAAAAAATACCTGCATTAAAACAATAATCTTAGAAAATAAAGAAAACATATGGACCACAATGAAGTTAGTTTATTTGGCAAAGTAAACATAATTTGATTTATAGTTCAACAACCGATTAGCAACACAATACTTGCATAAGATCATAGTCCATAGACCCTACACAACAATAATGTTACAAATTCAAACAATAAATAGCAAGGTGCAAAAAGTAAAGTGTGCATTCAAACTTACCCAAAGAAGAAACATTGCACTTTTGCAGCGACCAAAAATGGAAAGTTAAGGATTTGAAGGGAGTGGGCATTTGGTCTAGTGGTATGATTCTCGCTTTGGGTGCGAGAGGTCCCGAGTTCGATTCTCGGAATGCCCCAATCTTTTTCCTCAACAAAATCAATTCAATTTGTATATAGAAAATTAGGTGCATATATTTTGTTTAATTTGATATTCTACTAAAGTCAACTGAGGACTTCTGGAAACAAAACAGATCTACCTACTCAAAATGGACACATTATAATCTAATTTATATACCATAAAACATGTGCTTTCATTTCTGAAGGTATGCTTTTAGGCACCAAACTTGGTGAAAATATGCAACCGCCTACCGGAATAAGATATCTTTCTGCTTCCACTTTTTTTTTTTTTCTTTTTTTTTCCGGTTATGTACTTACTGCATTTATATAAATAACTAACTGCATAAAGTAAATGGCTATAAATGCAATAGAATTAACAAAATTGACAATTGGTCTAGTGATATGATTTCAGAATGCCCCATACTCAACTCATTTTTCTGTTTTATGGTGTTATAATTTAAATGCAAGAAATGGCAACCAACTGTCATTTAGTTGTGTAGTATAGCATCCTACTTTTACATACTACTATATCACGCAACAACAAACCCCAAATACATATACAAAATGTGAGCCCACAATGGATTGGTGGTGAAAAAAGAACAATAGGGTAAATAAAGCAGATACTAGCAGTAAAAGCTAAAAGCAGATACTATAGAGTGATTGAAGGAAACTAGACTAGACTGGTTTGAAGATTAGTATAATAAGTATCTGCCTAGAATTTGTAATCTTTTAACTATCAGAACTTAGAAATAGATATGCTTCCAAATGAGCTTTGCAGAGATATGACATAAGCCAACTTAGGAGTAGGACTGCAAGTGAAAATCTTAATTCACACACACACTCACTGTAGCCTCAAATCAAATTATGGTCACTCGGTTCCAGTAGTGAATTCTACATGAGAGTTGTGTAGAAAAAATAAAAGTGGAAGCACCTCAAAGTTGAGCAGTGTCACGTATTTCAGACAATAAATGCCAACTCATGGGCAGATAGATACATTTGCTAATATGCAGAAATCTTGAAATGATACAGCTAGCATCATGAAAAGCATATGTAACTTCATTACCAGAGTAAGCAAACATGTAACTATACAATATCAATATTCTTTCTTTGTGAAGATGCTTTTAGGCACCAACATAAAGTATGAATGGGTATAAAAATGCAAAAGTAAGAACAACAGAATGGGCATTTGGTCTAGTGGTATGATTCTCGCTTTGGGTGCGAGAGGTCCCGAGTTCGATTCTCGGAATGCCCCCTTAAATTCCTTCCTTTTTCTTCAACAAAATCAATTCATTTTTCATATATTTTTTAAGCTCCACTACTTTACTTAATCTGATATTCTAGTATTAATATGAACCAAAGTCAACTCTAATGCTTTTCAAAACAGAGTGGATAGTATATCATATTATCATGTGGTTGTAGATCTGACAAAATTCTTTATGAATTAACTCTCAACTCATGGGTAGTGCTGGGCAGTTTCTACTTTTTAATTACATTCATAAAAAAAATTTATGTGTACTGCTCAATATATATAGTGAATCCTGTGTAGGGGTGGGTGTTGCCTCTTTTCAATCTTATGTTCAGTGTCTTGAGAAATTTGCTCAATGCAACCATAACAATGCAGTAAAAAAAAAGATTGATGTTTAATAAAAATTCAACTTATGAGTTCTTGAATAGTTTTGGGTTTTGGAAGAGTTGATGTGCTGAGATTAGTTGAGAATTGAGATAAAATTTGCAGACCCACAAGGGGGAAACCACCACCAGAGGGTAAAGAGACTACATATACCCAGCCACAATGGGGAATAGAAAGGGGGAGCATGGAAATAGTAAACTGATACTAGCAATAGAGCTGAAAATAAGTAGTTAAATATTATATTAATTAAAGCACAAACAACATATCAAAAAAAAAAGAAGAAACTAAAGACCTATACTACTTACTCCGTTATCCTGATTTTATGCGTCCACACTCTCGTATGTGAAGTCAGAAAAGAGATCAAAGGTGGTTTTGGCATGATGGCTTACTTGAGACAATGCCATATCAGCAAACTTATATTTCAACCAAGCTGACAAGAAATAGCAATGTACTTTCATTTATATTAAGGCATTGTACTTTGAAAATCTATCAAATAGCATTTTTACTTTTAAGTTTTTCTCTTATCAAGACATTGTACTTCAAAGATCTACATCTACTCGATTTAAGCAATGAAAAGTGCTTTGTTTCGAATGACATTGCTATAGCCTACAATTGGGTATATTTTAGAAGTAAGATGCTCTAATACAAAGAAATGAAAGTAGAATGCTATAATAAACAAACATATAAAAGTACGTTGCTGACTTTCTGATTGACAGTTCCATATCTTACACTTTTAACACACTCAGACCAGCTATGACACCTTAAGTATAACCGCAAGTAAAGTGGCTTAAAACTATATATGTATTATAATATATGGGCTGTTTTATAAGTCAGTGAAATTTCAAAGTTGACTTTGACCCATACAGATAGATACGTATCAAGAAAATTTGCTGATCATAGCTGGTTTTCAAGTACAATACGCTAATAAGAAGTAATTTGGAAGTACAATGATGTTATGTAATGATAGAAAATGAAAGTACAATCCTAGATATGAAAAAGAATTGGAAAGTACATACCTATTTCTTGCATTTAGCAAAGTTAAACCGTCAAATACAATAACCGGCTTAGGCCCTGTTTGTTTACCTCTTAATTGTAAAATTAAGAGGCAATATCTGAAAATTTTAGATTCAGATCGTTTGTTTGCGTCTTACTTTTTACCTTTTAAAATAAAAAACACCTCTTAATTTATCAGATAGGGAACAAAGTCTGAAAAAAAAAATGAACGCATGTTTTGTTTTTCCCTAAACTACACGATCGCACGTACCCACCTCCTCTTCTCCCGTCTTCTTCCCCTGTCGCGCCTGCTTCCCTTCGCCGTCGCCGCCGCCTGAGACGATGCCGCCCACCCATCGTCGACGACGGCCGCCTGAAACTCCACCTGCTGTACCCTAAACCCGAAAATCAAAAAATTCAAAATAGGTGCATTTGCTTCTTTTGAAAATCGATTAATCTTCTTATGGTTCTTCCTTCTTTCCCCCCAAATGCGAAAATAAATAATGGAAATCAAGTTCTTATGTTATGGTAATCAGATTTTGATTTGTTCAATTGTAATCTATATTATTTTGATTTTATATGCTTGATTTTTTATATGTTCAATGGATAAGATAAAATGTTGATGTTTAATTTCTGATGTTATAGGATCGATTTTGATGTTATATGCTCGATTTTGATGATATACGATCGAATTTGAATGTGTTCAATGGATATGATAAAATGTTGATGTTGAATTTTTGATGGTATAGGCTCGATTTTGATGTTATATGCTCGATTTTGATGATATACGATTGAATTTGAATGTGTTCAATAGATATGATAAAATGTTGATTTCGAATTTTTGATGTTATGGTTGATTTTTTATACTAAATTTTTTATGTTCAATCTTGCTGTTATTGAAAATGTGTATTTGTTTTGTTGAAGTAGTCGTTGAAAATGTGCCTTTGTTTGCGTAAATTGTTGTTGAAAATGTGTATTTGTAATGTTTAACTTGATAAAACATGCATTTTTTTTTTGTTGAATTGATCAAAGAAATGGGAGAAAAGAATGATAGGATCAGTTGGAAGGTTGAAGGTATAGAGAAAACGTTTTTAGAAGCTTGTTTACGTGAAGTTACAGTCAATGGACGGGAAGAGAGTAGTTTGAAAGCACTATCTTGGAGGAATGTAGCTGAAACATTAAAAATTGAACATAATTTTATTGCTGACCAAAAACAAATGAAGAACCGCTATGGCTACCTAAAGTCAAAGTTTGGTGCTTTTTTGAAGTTAAAAAACAAAACCGGTAATATGTACAATCCAACAACCAACACCTTCAATCTTTCCAAAGAAGAATCGGAACTAGAATCGAAGGTAATTTGTTTAGTTATAAAAAATATATTGTAACGCCCGTGTTTCTGGGCTAAAGCATTAATAATGGTGTAATAGTCTAGATCAACCTTTGTAACTCATTTTGAAGTAATAAAAAGGAATTATGTGAATATTATGTAAATTATATGCTTATTTGCTTAATTATTATGATTTAATTAATTAATAATAAAAATAAGCGTTGAAAATAAAATATTAAATAAAGCCAATATCTTTTAAGAAAGTTGTAGTGGCCGAAACAAGGATTCCGGAGATATAAAGAATACCGAAATCCGAATTATAACGAAGAAGTTATGACCTGTCGAAGTTTCGCGACCAAACCGGCACGGCACCGGTAAACGTAAATGGTGAATTTACGATAGAGCGATATTTAGCCTTAGCGATCTAAACGAAAGTCGTAGTGTTCGTTAAACCGAGAGCATGCATAAAAAGAACGCCCAAATCTGACTTCGTATGAGAAAGTTAGGATTTTTATAAGTTTCAACTTAGTAGTAGACAGCTAAAAACTCGAATTTTAGATCAAGTGATTTTTAGCCGACACAACCTAAACGAGAATCGAAGGTCTCGTCAATAGTAGTACAACGGTAAAAAGACAGACGAAAACGGATGTCGGATGAAGAAGTTATGAATTTTTAACAAATTTTCCTGTCCCGGTCTGTTAAAAATAATAATATTAAAAATAAAGTCAAATTAACCGGCGAAGTCTAAACGGAAGTTGTAGAGCATAATTTCACCTACGCGTGCATATAATGAACGTTAAAAACGGAGCCCGTATGCGAAAGTTATGGATTTTAGAAGTTTGAGACACAAAATTCGAGAAAAAAATGCTAAAACCGAGGAATTTCGCATGGCTGGGGTTTGGCCACGTCACCCTCGCATGCGAGCCTACGTGGTGCCCCTCTGCTGATGACGAGTCCGAAGCGTGGCCCAGTCCGAGACCGACGCGTGTCCGCCTCGTGTCAGCTGATGATACGACCGAAGGGAGGTCCAACCGAAATCAGGCGCGTGTCGCATCCATGGATGTGGGAAGCGAGCCACATCTCGCCTACAAGCTTCCGACGCGCCTTCGCATCCGATCCACCTCCGAGCCTCGCAGCTGTCGCTTGGAGCCTTCCTAGCCACTAAACTTCGGTCTCACACCCTATAAATTAGGGGGCTGCGAGATCTTCCGACTAGAATTGGAAATTTGGCATTTTTCACCCCTAAATCAATATTTTAGCTATTTCTACTTCCCTCGAAGCCCCGAAATTAATTCCAACACCCGAAACACGTCCCGAAGTGCCCAAAGACTCGGAAAAATTTATCTTTTCGGTTTTGAAGCTCCACCCTCGCAGAGCCCGGTTTTCAATAAAATATCCCGGTTTTATCAGAAACGATTGTTTTAGGAAACGAAGTGCTGCCCGATTATCGTCTTATCAAGTGAGTGTATAGTCACTTTCATCTTACACGTAGATATGAAGTATTTTATATAAAATACATGGTATGTGTATAGGTATTGTTTGTTTATTTGAAATGATTCTTGAATGAATGATTTATACAAGTTTTAAAATGATTTAAACTATATATATATATATATATATATATATATATATATATATATATATATATATATATATATATATATAATCTACAAATATGTTGGGTATAACATGAGTAGATGGAATAGTTGGTGTGTGATAAAATGATGAGAAACCTATTGTATAAACCCTGGCGACTATGAGACGTAGTGCCTATTGTATAAATCATGGCGACTATGAGACGTAGTGCATATTGTATAAACCCCGGCGACTATGAGACGTAGTTCATATTGTATAAACCCTGGCGACTATGAGACGTAGTGCCTATTGTATAAACCCTGGCGACTATGAGACGTAGTGCCTATTGTATAAACACTGGCGACTATGTGACATAGTGCATGTTGTATGAACCTTGGTAGCAATGGACTTTGGATAAATTCCTTAGGTTAATCCTGAGGAATGAATGGATGAAGGATAGTCGATTCTTAGGGTAAATCCTTAAGAAATAAAGGAGATATGGGGATGGGTAATTGGGTTGATTGTTTGATGATTGAATATAATAATTGTATTATTGTGGGTTGAAAACCCTATATGCTCACCAAGCTCCCAAGCCTGACCCACTCAACTTTCTGTTTTACAGGTAGTGGACCCATAGCATAATTTGGATGATGATGAGGAATTTTTGGATTATAGGCCAGTAGTTGTAAATACTGTTGTAAGGCTTATAATGTACTGTTTATGCTTTTGGTTTGTACCGGAACATGACATCCTCAGGTTTTGATATATAATAAAAATACATTTCTTTAATAAATGTTTTGATAAACTTTTTATCATATTTTGTTTTGGGAACAAATTCCGCAACACTTTTAATCAAATGATTACTCTGATTTTATTATAAAAAGCATAAACTAAATCGGTCTTTTCTGGCTGTGAAATTAGGGATGTCACATATATTATCATGTTTAAATAATAAAATATTTTTTCCAAACAGTCAAACAAACATGTGGATTCTTTGAGACGCACACCACTACCGTACCCCGACCTTTGCACACAGTTGTTTAAAGGCGCGACTGCGACAGGCATTCATAGTTGGGGGCCAACTTCTACCCTTCCAGGTCCTAATCAAGATTCAAGTCAGTATAGTTTGCATGACTTTAACGACATTTATTGCACTCAACAAGAAACTGTAGGTCTCAATGAAGAGTCATCCGCTCAATCAAAAAAACAAAAGACTACAGATTCGGCAAAGAATCAAAATAAAAAGTAAGATAAGTGTAGAGATAAGGCTAAAGATGCATCGAATTCAAGATTGCTTGAAATCGGGGAAGATGTTGCAACAGTTGCTAAGATATTTTTGGAAAAACAAGCTTCTTCAAATTTGGGAGCGTGTATGGAAAAGTTGGAGAAGTTAGGATGGGGAATATTTGATCCAAGATACACTACTGCTGTTGCTCTTTTTGGTGAAGGTGCGGATAAGAGGCACGTGTGGTTAACCATTGATCCAACTATTTGTGAGAATTAGGTCAAGACTGTTGGAGCACATTATGGAATGTTTCGTTAAGTTTTGAATGAGTTGATGGTTTTTTGTTTTTTTATAACTAGATGTTTTGAATGACTACATGTTTTGAATGATTTAATGGTTTTTTTTGGATAACTAGATGTTTTGACTTGATGTTTTGTATTACTTGATCTTTGGTTTGAACTAGATTTTTATATGACATGAATGACTTGATGTTTTGGATGAATTTTTATGTTATATGTTGTTAATATAATTGTTATGTATTTTCAAAATAACATATTGCTTATGGATTCAGATGAAGAAATTGCATTTTTCATTTTATTATGTAGCTATTGGTTGAATCTAGCATCCAATAGAAGTGGAAGGGCAATTGATAACGATTCGGAAATGAGCGGTCATTAACATACAAAAGAATTGTTACATGGAACTTCTACACAATGTCATGACTTGATGCGTCTTTCACGTGAAGTGTATGTACTTTTATGCAATCATTTTAGACGAAACAATTGGTTGCAAAGTAG
Source organism: Lactuca sativa (assembly GCF_002870075.4). Lineage (NCBI taxonomy): Eukaryota > Viridiplantae > Streptophyta > Magnoliopsida > Asterales > Asteraceae > Lactuca > Lactuca sativa. The sequence continues at coordinate 257,939,025 of NC_056627.2, forward strand.
TAGACATATAAGCGTTGAAGAAAAGATGGCTATGTTCTTGACAACTATAACACATAATAAACGATTCAAGATTATCAAACGAAGGTTTCAACACTCTACAGAAACTGTTCATAGATGCTTTCATGAGGTGCTAAATGCAATGATGATTTTTGCAAAAGAAGTTATAGTGCCAACGAATTCAAATGCAACAGTGAATTCCTCAGAGAGACATCGCAGGCTAAAAGAAATATTTCTTGGAGCAATAGGTGCGTTAGATGGAACTCTTGTACATGCAGTCGTGCCTGCTAATTAACAAACTCGCTACAGGAGAAGAGGAAAAGGTGAAAGCTTTCAAAATGTTTTAGGAATTTTTGATTTTGATATAATATTCACATTCGTATGGGCTGATTAGGAGGGCATACCACATGATTCGCCAGTTTTAAAAGAAGTTGCATTTAACCCGACTTCAGGCTTTCGATTCCCTCCTCCGGGTTTGATATTCTTTTTAAATTTATTATAAAATACGATTTTAAATTTCTATATATAATACTTCCTTCACTCATGTTTATAGATAAATATTACCTTTGCGATGCTGCATACACCAACACTCGTGGATTTATGGCTCCTTACCGCAACACAAGATATTGGTTATCCGATTATCGACGGGGACGTGCGTTAACTAAGGAAGAAAAATTCAATCATGCACATGCGCAACTCAAAAATGTTATTGAACGTGGATACGGTGTTTTGAAGGCGAGATTCCCAATCCTAAAGCGAATGACTCCTTTTCCTTTTTCAGTGCAAAGAGATATAGTCGTCGCTTGTTTTGCGGTCCACAATTTCATAAGGAAATACGATATTCATGATGAGTTATTTATCGCGTTCGAGGAGAACAATGGTCAGACACAAGGGGGGGGGGGGGGGAGAATGATGGCCAAAATATACACGATATGGAATAGGGTTCACAAGGCAATGAATACATGGATAATTTGCGTGATCAGATTGCGAATCAATTGGGGTAAATTTAAGTTTATAGGATTTTATTTGGATTTTAGTGTGATTGTGTGGATTTAAAAATATTTATGTTTGATTTGGATTTGTGTTTAATTTTGATTTATGCTAAATTTGGATTTTATATGGTGTTTATATTTTTTTAATACCTATTTAAGAAATTTATTAAGTTATTTTCTAAACAAACACTTGAATTCAATAAAAAAAATAGAATGGTAAAATGGTCATTTTAATAATTTAGCACAACAATTCAGAGGTCCCAACCAAACAACATGTTAAACATTTAGCTCTTAGAATTTCAGACTCTCTTAGAAATTCAGACCTCTTAAAAATTCAGATCCTGACAAACAGCCCCTTATTCCATCAAGCAGATGCTACACACTAGTAGATAATACTTCTTAAGTTCTTTGAAAAATTAAATGGAGATAAGACTTTTCTTATAGTATTTGCATTTAAAACATTTTATACAGACTATTATAAGATACCTTGATGTCCAAATGAACATCTTTGCCTCTTTGGGGTACCAATTATTATGTTAATGTGTAACGCATTTTTTTAATAATTAAATAATTGCATAAAGTATGAATGGGTATAAAATGGTATAGTAAGAACAACAAAATATGGGCATTTTGTCTAGTGGTATGATTCTCGCTTTGGGTGCGAGAGGTCCTGAGTTCAATTCTCGAAATGCCCCCAATTTTCTATTTTTGGATTAAATGCATGAAATAGCAACAAACTTGGTCAAAGACATAAATCGAAAGTCAAAGTCAATGGCCCAAGTTGATCCAACTCGTCAAGTTGTCCTTCAACTCGTCGAGTTTCTCCATCAATCTGCACAGATCGGGAAAAACCAAGTCAACTCGCCGAGTTCCTTTATTATTCTGAAAATATCGGGGAAAACCGAGCCAACTCACCGAGTTTATCCAACTAAGTTTATCCAACTAACTCGCCGAGTTTGCCAGAAACCCACCTCTTAACACATTAAGCACTTAATCCACGAGGACATGACTCCAAAACATAGATCTGAAGGAACAACCCTAAAATGACTTAATGCATGTCTAAATGAAGCTCTTAAGTTTGGAATGGACATAATAATTGACTTAATGCATGCATGACACAAAAATCCTCATAAAGTTTGCACCTTTAAGCTCAAGGGTACCAAAATCAACTCAGCTCTGAAGGAACAACCCTAAAATGACTTTACTCCATCATCATCCCCAAAAGAGGCCAAAACACACAAAAATAAATAAATAAATAAATAAAAATAATAACAAAATAAGGAGATCTAATCATCCATAAGTCAAGGTATGAACTTGATACCTTAAAGTGACTGCAAGAAATGGAGTGATTCTGGACCTAAGACTTCCTTCCTAAGCTAGAAACTTCAAGATCTTCTAATTCCTTCACAATGCACAAAAAAGAACACCAAACTTCCTTCCAAGGCTCCAAAAACTTGATAATGGAGGCTACAACTCGATTTAGGGTTTGGACAACAATGGAGGCTGATAAGGATGCCAGAAAAATGACGTAAGGATTTTAAATAGGGTGCAAGACCTAACAATTAGGGTTTCCTTCCCAGCTGTCAACTCGTCGAATTGAGGCTCCCCAACTCATCAGGTTGGTTCATTAAACCCTCACAATCCATCTTAGTTGGTCCCTCCAACTCGTCGAGTTGACCTAGAAATAAGGTTATTCTCAACACTTTCTCTTCAAGATTTCGGATGTTGCAACTATTATCCATAGTGATGGTACATTAGGCACACCTTATGTATACGTAAGACTAGGTACCTTATGTATGGTACTTATGACGAATAATGATAACACCCTTGTACCTTAAAAGACAAAAAAACTAAAGGAAGAAAAATGTGTAGGGTGGTTTGTGCTAACTACTACATATGCTTCACATGTTATTCAAAAACGGAAGACAAAATACCAGAGACTAATAAGGATAAGACCCAAGATGACTTTTTATGATTAATTGTTGTTTAAGACGTAAACCTAAAGATGTGTGGTTAGAGACGTCAGATTAAAAATTTATAATTTAGATAAATGTCTAAAGAAAATTCTTAAAAACTAAAGACTTAAGAATTTTAAATGAAAATATGATTACTTGATAATACTTTAGTATTTTAAAATGATTTTTTGGGAGTCTCATTGGATTAAGAAATGTGTTGATTCTTTAGACCATAAAATGATATTTAAGTGTATACTATAATTATAAGATATTTTATAATCTTATTACTATAAAGTGTGCCAAAAGTAAAATGTTGTAAGGATGCATTTATATGTATTATTGACAAATGCTAAAAAAAGAATAATGTAATAACTTAATGTGTTTTTGTATCTTATATACTAATCCGTTATGTATTTTCTTGAAACTCTTCTTACCCTAAATTACTTTTTCTAGTCACTAAAACCAATCAATTTACCCTAGTTGTTTATATATTTCTGTGGTATTTGACTTTACTTCTGATTATTTAATATTTGTTGTTTAGGTGTAATTCTTCGGTTTTCATACAACACTAAGAATAGGAATGTGCTAAGTTATATAGCGTACTTTGTGAAATTGTACGTCTTGCGTTTGTAGTCCAACGGTTAGGATAATTGCCTTCCAAGCAATAGACCCGGGTTCGACTCCCGGCAAACGCATTTTAGTTTTTTTTATCATTATTATCATTTTCGTTTGCTGCGTTGATTAATAAACTTCTTTCTTGTAGATTTTTGAATTTTGTTTTTATTTTCCTGGAATATCAGGTTCCTTTGCTGCATTTTAATCGAACTTTCTTCAGTCAGAATTGTCGTTGGGATCCGTTTTGCTCTCTATCCCTCTGTTACTTCGGCTACAACCAAACAGCTATAAAAGGTTAGAATCAGTTCAGTTTGCTGTTACTTGTATTATAAAAATCGAATAAATTATTTTCAAGTTTTAAATTGTTGGTGTTCTGAATTTCATGAAGTTATTCCGATAACTATGTTTGATAATTGATACTCCCTAGTCGTATAATTAGGGTTTTGAATGTTGCCCCAAACAATACCCCTCGTAATTTAATTTTATCCTCAATGAATGTAATGCTAGTTGTTTATAATAAAATTTAGACATTTACAATTCTATCATGTCTTTTTTGGATCAGTTATAGTTATTCTATATAATCCATGTCACAAGATGGTAAGTACATGAAAGAGAACCAATGTGAAGAATTTTAAATTTTTTCATCAATTTAGACTTGGTGCATGAAGAAAAACATCCATAACCATAACCATGAGTTGAATATATGGACAAAGAATATTGTGAGATCTAAAACATATATACATCACTTTTGTAGGTAGATTGGATTGCAGAAATCATAGACTTGACTTGGTTTATATGAAACTAAATGAATAGTGTCACCAATTTTTTTTTAATATATACAATGAGTTGATTATGTTGAAAAAGGAAGGGGCATTTAGAGAATTAAACTTGGGAAAGCGAGAATCATACCATTAGAGATTAGACCAAATGCCCACTTCCTTCATGTGTCTCTTTTTGTTGTTTATCACCTTATTAGGGAGTGTTTGGCTTAGCTTTTGAGAGGCCAAAAACCCTTTTAGGAAAAGATCAAAGGTAAAAGATGTTTGGCAAAAGACTTTTAAAAGCTACTTTTAGATTTTGGATAGAAGGAAAATCAATTTTTTGGAAAAGTCAGGACTTTTTGCAACTTTTTCAAAAAGGACTTTAGTTGAAATATGAATTTTCTGACATCATATTGTTTCAAGTATGTGAGTCCCGTACTTTGATAGTCTCATTAGGGAGCCATGGGCCACAACTAGGGAAGGATTTACCTAAAGCCCTCACTAAAAAAAATCTTTTCCATCATCAAAGAAATGAAGAAATCAAAAGTCAAGGGTAAAATGGTCATTCAGCATCATGGACTTAATCAAACATGTTACCAAACTACGTGTGCAAATTACTCTTTCTAATTTTATCAAAGGTAATTTACTTTTCATCTGTTTTCCTGATAAAAAAAAGGTCATGTCAAAAAGGAATTTTGAGCACGAAGAAAAAAAATAGAGAGATAAACCATCAAGGGCATTTGGTCTAGTGGTATGATTCTCGCTTTGGGTCCCGAGTTCGATTCTCGGAATGCCCCCTTAAATTCCCTTCCTTTTTCTTCAACAAAATCATTATTCAATACATTTTTTAAGAGTCACTACTTTACTTAATTTGATATTCTAGTATTAATATAAACCAAAGTCAAGTCTAAGGCTTTTCAAAACAAAGTGGATAGTATACTATATCATGTGGTTGTAGATCTGACAATATTCTTTATGAATTAACTCTCAACTCATGGGTAGTGCTGGGCAGTTTCATTTAACAATTACATTCATAAACAAACTTGTGTGTATTGTTTAATATATATATATATATATATATATATATATATATATATATATATATATATATATATATATAGGGTTGGGTGTTGCCTCTTTTCTATCTTATGTTCAGTGTCTTCAGAAATTTGTTCAATGCAACCATAACCATTCAAAAAAAATGATATTTAATAAAAAATTAGTATATGCGTGCGTTGTGTTTAATAGCAAATCAAAATTGACTGAAAAAAAGCAAAGAGCGCAATGGGAGGAGTTTTGAAATGACCCAATCCTTTTTGTTTTCCATTTTTTTATTGTTTGTAAATAACATCAACATTTGCACACCCAAAGGGAGAGGTTAGATGTAGACAGGTGTACCTTCACCACCACTAGAGGCTAAAGAGACTACATATTCACCGACAAGAAATAGCAATGTATTTTCATTTATATATGTATTATAGCATCCTACTTTCAATTATTTCTATTACAACATTGTGCTTCCATTTTTTTCTTATTAAGGCATTGTACTTTGAAAATCTATACAATAGCATTGTAATGTTAGGTTTTTTCTTATTAAAACATTGTACTTAGAAGATATATCCGATAATTGCTTTGTTTTAGACATTGCTACGATACGATTGTGTAGATTTTAAAATTAGGATGCTTTAATACAAAGAAATGAAAGTAGAATGCCATAAGAAACAAACATATAAAAAGTGTGTTGCCTGTTTCTACATCCATAATTCGTTACTGACTGAATGTCTCTAACTGATTCTTATTGATTTATGATATCCAACTCTCTATGAGACCCAACTCCATATCTTACACTTTTAACACACTCAGACCAGCTATGACACCTCAAGTATAACCTTAAATAAAGCGGCTTGAAACTATATATATATATATATATATATATATATATATACTAGCCGTTTACCCGCGCAAAGCGGCGGACGACAAATAGTTTGTTTCGACAATTAATTTCTTTTCGATGGAGAATGATTATTTTCAATTCAATCATTAGTTTGTTTTAGGAAACATGTCATATTAAAAATAAAGAAAAATCATGAAATGATCAAATTATAGGGTGTTAAGTATTTATTTGGATGAAAAAGATCTGGTCAAAACCTTGGAAGAGAGGATTTATAGGAGTTTGTTTAAATTTTAATATTATTTTATTAGTGATTAGTTGTACAATTAGCTTAATGATTTGGACGTCTTAAAAAAATATTATTATTTTATTCAATTTAGTTTTAGAAATAGTGGGATTTGTTTTATAAGATAGTATATATATATATATATATATATATATATATATATATATATATATATATATATATATATATATATTATAATCAAGGGGCTGTTTTATAAGTCAGGGAAAATTCAAAGTTGACTTTGACCCATACAGATAGATAAGTATCAAGAAAATTTGCTGATCATAGCTGGTTTTCAAGTACAATACGCTAATAAGAAGTAATTTGGAAGTAGAATGATGTTATGTAATGATAAAAAAATGAAAGTAGAATCCTAGATATGAAAAAGAATTGGAAAGTAGATACCTATTTCTTGCATTTAGCAAAGTTCAACTGTCAAATACAATAACCGGCTTATTCCATCAACCAGATGCTACACAGTAGTAGATAATACTTGTTAAGTTCTTTAAAAAATTAAATGAACCAAACTCAGCTAAGATTTTTTTTATAGTAAACATTTTATAAGACTATTATAAGATACATTGCTGTCCAAATTAACATCTTAATAATTATTTTAATGTGTAAAGCATTTTTTTAATAATTGCATAAAGTATGAATGGGTATAAAAATGCAAAAGTAAGAACAACAGAATATGGGCATTTGGTCTAGTGGTATGATTCTCGCTTTGGGTGCGAGAGGTCCCGAGTTCGATTCTCGGAATGCCCCTTTTTTTTTTAAGAAAAATTCAAGTGCCAATATTTTGTTTAATGTCATGTTATTCTACAACTGATATAAAATAAAGTCAACTAAGGACTTGGGGAAAGAACTCTACCTCCTAAATCAAATATTATACTATATGCCCAAAGCCAAACAAACATGTGCTTGCAGATCTAATTAAGATTCTTTATCAATAAATTGGAGTCATCAGCAATGACTTCTGCCTGATAATTATGCATTAACTATGGAGAGCATATGCAACTGCATTACCAGAATAAGCAAAGATGTAATGTAAATATACAAACAGTATTCTTTATCAAAAGATGCTTTTAGGCAGCAACTTACTTGGTGAAAATATAATATGCAACTGCCTACCAAAATAAGATATCTTTCTGCTACCACTTATTTATTTTTACTTCTATTATGTACTTACTGCATTTATATAATTAATTACCAAAGTGCATGAAGTATGAATGGGTATAAATGCAGTAATAGTATCAATCAACAGAATATGGGCATTTGGTGTAGCGGTATGATTCTCGCTTAGGGTGCGAGAGGTCCCGACTTCAATTCTTGGAATGCCCCACACCTTTTAACTTTTATCCCCCCCCCCCCCCCCCCCCATTTTCTTTGTTGAATACTTGTTTCTCTGTAGCAGTGCCAGTGAACTTCTTCTAGTCATTAAATCTAAACCACTTGTGTTATCCTGCTTCGATAATTACTTTAAGTAATAGGTTAATATCACTATACTATATACATATTTTTGGTGATACTATTTCATATTAAACCAAAGTCAACTCTATGACTTTTGAAAACAAGTCTACCTACAAAAATGATGTTTTATCTTTTATGCCACAAACATATGTTTCAGATCTCACAATATTCTATGCCCAAAAACTCAAATCATGGTTATGATTATGAATGCTTTTCTTTATGTACCAAGTCCGAATTGGTGAAAAAGTTTGCATTTCAATTACCCAAATAAGCAATCACAACCCAATGTCATAGTAAGTTTGCTGCTAAAACTGATCAAAAGTAGAAACTAGTATGATAATCCTTGACTTGAGCATAATTTTGTTCATCACATTGATTGTCGTTCTTGTACTATCATCTTGTGACATGAAGGAAATACAAACACTGGAATAATTGATCAATCGCATAATAGCTGATCCATAAAGGGCATTATAGAATGATGAGTTGAGCATGTCTGGTCCATCGATGTGGTCATATCACTCAATTGCGCATAACTTTTTTCGGAATTCTAATTGTCTAAACTTTGATGAAGAACTTCTATTACGTTGGAGATAAATTCTGAGGGGTCTCTCCTTTTACGAATTAACCTTGTTTGGGGCAACATTCAGAAACCCTAATTATGCGACTAGTGTCAAACATAGTTATCGGAATAATTTCATGAAATCCATGATCCCAAATAATTTCAAACTTGAGAACAATTGATTCGGTTTTAGTATCAGCTTCACTCAAACAGAATAATACAAGTAACAGAAAACTGAAACACAAAACATGAAATGGAATTGATTGTAGCCGAAATAAGATAGGGATGCAGAGCAAATCACTCGGCTTTCAAGGACAAATTCTGAAGAAAGTTCGATTTCAATTGAAAGGCAGTAATGGAACATGATTTTGGAGGGAGATGAAAAACAAAATTAACGCGCCAAACGAGAAGGTTGAAATTGAATTTTTAGCGGTTGATTAAAAAATAAAAAAGATAAATATTGCGTTTGCCGGGAGTCGAACCCGGGTCTATTGCTTGGAAGGCAATTATCCTAACCGTTGGACTACAAACGCTAGATGTTTTCTTAAAACTGTATACCTGTATTAAATTAATATAAGATATGGCATGTTCTTGTTCCTTGGTGCTGTTTATATGATTCAGTTACGAAAGAAAATAATTTTTCCTAAATGTCTTGAACATACATTCTGACTGATATAAATTAAAATTTTGTATTTTAACCCTTTTATTCAAGGGCATAGCTTCGTAGGACCTACCTAATTTTATAAATCATATTACATGTTTTTATATAGTATTAATCCTCATTTAGTTATAAATATGAAAGTTCAATACATATCGATTGAAGGCAAACGGGCAACAAGCTGCGCCGCTACCTGCTATATAAAAAAAATAAAACGTTTCTTACAATTTTTCAAAGACATACCATATAATATTTTACAAAATAAAACACAAAATAAAAGAAATAGTAGGAGATTTAGATTTAAATTGATTTATATTTAAATTTGCAACGCAAATGGTTATAGAAAATCATGAAAAGTAACACAACTCCCATATCGATGGTCCTAGAAAATGAGCGTTTCAAACGAACTATTTAAAAAGAAAAATGACCCCAAATATTAAGTAATTATTTATTTTTGCAAAAAATCCAGCTATAAGGGTCAGTTAGGTTGACTTTTGTTTGTTTTTTAAGGTGTTTGAACATTGTATTTAGTAAACTATTTAGTAAATCGGTTGTTCTTTTACCGGTTTGACGTTACCTGACATAGTAGTTGGAGTCGAGTTACCTGACTTCACTTAATTAGGGAACCGCATTCTTTTGTATTCTAGATTCGTCAATGCTCTTATTGTAACATCTTAATTAGGGAACCACATTTCTTTGAGAAATTTGATTGTAATACTCTCTACACAATTATACATCAAACTATGATCATGGAAGTTTATTTTCTTAAAAATCATGCCACTGGAAATGATGTAGCGATAGCTACAGATTTTAGACAAACTGGGTTATGTTTTGTCGGGCACAATGAAAACTTGGGGATACTATGTGTATTAGACGCAAGAACACAAATAGATAAAGAAACTCTTATTTGACTCTTTTGTATAAATTGAAAAATAACCTAATCAAAATACATAGTCTTGATCTGTTTATATAATGCTATTAAACGCAACCTAGAAGAATTCTAGAACTTGTAATTTAGGAAACTAAATATTGGAAAAATAAAGGAAAGACTAGACATTTTGCCACAAATCTCCCAACATTACGCCTTAATTGGGCCAATAGTACCGTTCTTCAAGTAAAGCAAAAGTCTTGTCCCTTCTAAAATGACCGCCTAAACCACCTCCATGTAGTTCCAGGATAAGTTCTTCACGTAAAGAAGTACGAGGGATACATAGACGGTTATTATAAAATAAATAACCATCAGTTTAAGCATGAGTGGTTTGATTGGGACGTTCCACATTTGTTTGAAATCCTCATCATTAGCATACAACTCTTTCAAATGATCAAAACCAATGATACTGGATTTCAAAATAACTAATAATTCAGCACATCTACTTTAGGCATCAACGACCTTATTTTGCTGCCCAAATTTGTGTTTTAAGACGAAAGAAAAATGCTGAAGATAAGAGATCAATCTACCATGCATTCGATTGATCTTTTGTTGATTATTGAGGTATTTTAATGTTTGATGATTATTGTAGAGAATAAACTCTTTATGAAACAAATATTGTTCCCAATGTTGTATTGAACGAAAAATGACATAAAACTCCAATTCGTATGTCGTCCATTTCCATCTTGCATCACTTAGCTTCTCACTAAAAAATGCAAAAGGTTTGTTGTCTTGAGATAAGACGACACCAATACCAACAATAGATGCATCATACTCTAAAGTGAAGAATTTATCAAAGTTGGCCAAAACCACTAAAGGAGTTGTAGTTAATTTATCTCACTAAAAATGCAAAAGGTTTGTTCCGGTCTCCATTGTCGCCGACCGAGATGATAGGTTTACTTCCCGTTTCTGGCAGAAGTTCCACGAGGAACTGAGCATGCAATTGCACTTTAGCACAACATTCCATTCGCAGACCGACGGTCAAAGCGAGCGGACCATTTAGACCCTCGAGGATATGTTGAAGGCGTGTGTCATTGACTTCGGTGGGAGTTGGGATTCCCACCTACTGCTGGCAGAGTTCGCCTACAACAATAACTATCATTCCAGCATTGGCGCCCCTCCTTTCGAGCTGTTGTATGGGCGGAGATGTCGCACCCCAGTTTGTTGGGGTGAGGTTGGACATAAGGTGATGGGGCAGACGGAAGTAGTCTTATAGACTACTGAGAAGATTCAGCAGATTAGACAACGATTGCAGACGACCCATAGTCGGCAGAAGAGTTACGCCGACAAACGGCAATATGAGTTAGAATTTCAGGTGGGTGGCACAATTTTTTTCGGGGTACTTCGGTTTCCCCGATTCGGTTTCGGTTTTAAACCCAAACCTTAATTGAATCCTTAGCTAACCTCAAGTCATGTTATATAAACATGAAGTTGAAGTATCTTTTGATACTTGAATCGATGTGGGAATCAAAGTAGATATCAAATGAAGCATGAAGATAATAGGTTAATATAATAGACGAAATTGGCTGAATTTACATGTGTTTGGCGATGTGGGATAGAATAGCTGAGAAAATAAAAATAAAAGGTAAATAAGAAACATGTAAGGAGGGAGATTTGATCCTCAGACCTCCCATTCAATATACTAGCGCCTTATCCAGCAGAATAAATGTTTTTTTGTGTTTATAAGTGAAGGGAAACATATTTATACACTATATAAAACGAAATTTTGCTAAAAATAATTACACTACCAAAAAAATTTTGAGGGGTATCCCGGACTACCCCGGGCTCTACATTGTAACGCCCTGATTCTCATGTATTGATTTTATGTAATAATTTTCTTGTTTTCAAGGTCTACTTGACGAGTTGGTTGCCCTACTCGTCGAGTAGCAGCGGGTTGGTCCGTGTGTTTTAGTGAACTACTCACCGAGTCCAAGAAGGGACTTGATGAGTAGGAGTTGACAGATGAAACCCTAAATTTCGGGGTATTGCAACCTATTTAAAGGATCATTGGCCTCCCCCAACCTCCCCTTTACATCTCCTTGGCACCTTTAAACCCTAAATCATGTGTGTGTCTCTTTGGCGTGTTAAAGCTTAGAAGAGGAATCTTGGTGGAGAAACGCTTGGGAAACAAGTAAATTGAAGCAAGGAAACTCGTGGGAAGCATAGATATACTCCAGTTGACACCCTTTTGAAGGTATTAGGCTGTTACCTTGGCACATTTCATTTTAAATCTCTTTTAGGTGGATTTTAGGGCTTTCCTTTTGTGTTTGGAAGCTTTGCTTGTGTATAAGCTAAGATCTGAAGTTGTAACTACAGATCTAAACTCTCTTGGGTCCTTAAGTCCATAAAGCTTCCAACTTTTGCAAAGACGAGACTCTCCTTAAGTGCAAAACCTCCATTGCAAGCTTAGTTTGTCATTTTAAGATTTTAGGGCCTTGCATGCACGTAAAGTTTGCAACTTTACGTGATAAACATGCCATGGGGGACTGGATCTAGAATATGGAGCCTTAGCATGGCTTAAAAAGCCTTTGTATGGATGAAGGATTGAATGAACTCGGTGAGTCGGATGAACAACTCGGCAAGTCCGATGAAGATTGCCTTAGGCTCGGCAAGTCAGTCGAATGACTCAGCGAGTTGGCTAGGGTTTTCCCAACCTTTGGACACCATATAAACGTGGCGAGTTGTAAGGGGAAAACTTGCCGAGTTGGCCAAGGAGTTACGACCACTGACACTAGGAACTCGACGAGTCACTCAAGTGACTCGACGAGTTGGCGAGTCATGCCAGGAACTAGGCGAGAAAAATTATTGATGTTAAAACTCAAAAATGAATATTGTTCATATAAATCATATGTGATTGGATACATATAATCACATGTTATTATATGTATCTAATCACATATGATTAAAATTGACAAAAAAATATTTACTGAATAGAGAACGTGATAATGACATATGTGATTAAATATATCTAATCACATTTGATTAAATATATCTAATCACATGTTATTATATGTAACTAATCACATGGATTATATGGACAAAAAAGTATATTGTCCATATAAATCATATGTGATTAAATATACATAATCACATGTGATTATATACACATAATCACGGGTAGGGTTGTAAATGAACCAAACGTTCAGCGAGCTGTTCGCGAATCGTTCGGCGGGAAGTTCGTTTATGTTCGCTTCTACTATAATAAATGAAGGGTTTTTTTGCCACATGTCCTCTTCTCATTCATTTGGACACATGGCATTTTCTAGAATTTTTAAATTTTCTATTTTCCACTTGTCATTTTATTGTATTTTTCATTTTATTAAATTAAAATTCCACATTTAATGTGTAAGGTAATATATATGTAAAGTATTTATTAGAAAAAAGTTTATATATGTAATGTATTCAATACATTAAAGTCTAATTAGTTTTTAATTCAAATTTTTCTTATTTTTCTTATACATTCAAACTTTTCAAATTGTTAAAATTTTATATTTATTTTTTTAATTAAACCCATGTAATACATGGGTCTCACACCTAGTATTTAATAAATGAACGAACATGAACACAAATTCTTGTTCGTTTAGTTAAACGAACGGACATGAACAATGATTTCGTTCGTTCAATTATGTTCGTGAACGTTCGTTTATATTTGTTTATGTTCGTTCAACATATAAGTTCTTTTAATATTCATATATGCTTAATTGTATTTGATTACATTACTATATTATATGTTCATATATGTTTGATTTTTTTTTGGTTCATATATGTTCGTTTAGCATGTTCACGAACATAAACGAACAAACATGAATAATACAATTTGTTAAACAAACGAACATGAACAAGAAAACTCGTTCGTTTATCCGTTTGTGTTCGTTCATTTGTTCAGTTAACTTAAACGAACGAATATGAACAAGCCTCGTTCGTGTTTGTTCGGTTCGTTTACAACCCTAATCACGGGTGATGGTGATGGGTGGTGGTGGTGTGTTGTGATGTTTAGTGGTGGTAGGTGGTGATGGGGGTGAAGGGTGGTAGGGGTGACATGTGGGGTGGTGATTATAGTGGGTGGTAGGTGGTGGTGGCGAGCGGTGGTGGGGACGGGAGATGGTGATAGGTGGTGGTGGTGGCTGGTGGTGAGGGTGGTGATGGGTGGGGTAGTGGTGGCAGGTGGTTGTGATGGGTGGTGAATAGGGATGAAAGTGGGTCCAAACCCGGACCGGATGGACCCGGACCCGAAAAACCCGGAACCGGTTAACGAGATTTTATAGAACCAGAAATCGGACCGGTATATAGGAACCGGTTCCGGTTCGGTTCCGGGTATGGTTCCGGGTAAAGTGGGTCTAGAACCGGAAAACCCGGAAAAATCAAAATGGGTATGTTGGAACCGGATAAAGTGGGTTTAGAACCGGAAAACCCGGAAAAATCAGAATTTTTTGGTAATTACTTACTACTTAGTGGGTTGAACTTTGAAAATTTTCATATTGATATCCCGACTTTGGGGGACTGTAACTCATTGAATACGAAACCAAAATTAACAAAAATATAGTCTAAAATCATGTACAAACTCTAAAATACACTCTAGAAAAACTCACATGTCAATCCAACTTTAAACGAATAAGATATGCTTGTCTTAATATTTTCACATAATACAAAGTACAAAAACAAATAGCTGAAAAGTTGAAAATTTTCAGTTTTGATATCCCGACTTCGGAGGACTGTAAATCATTGAATGTTAAACCAAAAATGACAAAATTATAGTCTAAACTCATGTAAAAACTGTAAATTAGAAGTTGGAAAAAACCACATGTCAATCCGACTTCAAACGAATTAGATATGCATGTTTTAAAACTTTCACCGAATACAAAAAAAAACTGAAAAACTAAAAACTTCCAGCTTTGATATCTCGACTTTGGAGGACTGTAAGTCAATGAATATAAAACTACAAATGACAAATTTATAGTCTAAAATCATGTACAAACTCTAAACTACATGTTGGAAAAAACCGTATGTCAATTGGAGTTGAAACGAATAATATATGCATCTTTTAAACGTTTCACAAAAATCGGTTCCGGCCCTAAAAGTGGTTCTGGTTCCAAAAACCGGTTCCGGTTTTTAGACCCGGTTTACCCGAACCCGATGGACCCAAACCCGGATTACCCGGAACCCGGATAAAGCCAATTTTTAAACCCGGAACCGGACCCGGTTCTACATATTCCGGTTCTAACGGTTCCGGTTCCGGTCCGATTCCGGTTTCGGTCCGGTTTTCCGGTTCTAAATCTCATCCCTAGTGGTGAAGGTGGGTGGCGGTGATGGGTGGTTGTCGGTGGTCGGTGGTTTTGGTGGGTGGTGGGTGGAGGTGATGGTGGTGGGTGGAGGTGATGGTGATGGGTGTTGGAGGTCTGTGGTGATGGGTGGTGGAGGTGGGTGGTCGTGATGGGTGGAGGAGGCGGATGGTGGTCATAATGGTATGTAGTGGGTTGGTGGTAGTGATGGGTGGTTGATGAGGGTAGGCGGTGGTTGTAATGAATGGTGGGTGGTGGTGGGAGTGATGGTGGGGGTGGTGGTGATCGGTGGTGGTGGTGGTGATGGATGGTGGTGTGGGCAGAGGTTAGTGGTAGTGGCTGGTGGTGGCCATAATAGTGGGTAGTGGCTAGGTGGTAGTGATGGGTGGTAGAGGTGGGTGGGTGGTAAGTGGAGGTGATGGTGGCCAGTGGTGGTGCTCGGTGGTGGTTTTGGTGGGTGGTGGGTAGGGGTGATGGTGGCCAGTGGTGATGGGTGGAGATTTTTTTATTTTTTTTAAATAAAAATAATTTTCGATTTTTTTAAATAAAATGGAGATTTTTTAATTTTTTTCAGAAAATAAGAATTTTTTTTTAAAAAATTGAAATTTTTTTTATTTTTAAAATTGCAAATTTTTCAAAAAAAACAACAATTTTTATTTAAAAAAACTGCAAGTTTTTCAAAAAAAAAAAAAAAAAAAACTATAATTTTTTCAAAAAAAAACTGCATTAAAAAAAATTGAATTTATTTAAAAAAAAAACTGCAATTTTTTTTTAAAAAAAATGCAATTTATTTAAAAAAAAAAACTGCAATTTTTTTTTTAAAAAAATGCATTTTTTTCATAAAAAAAACTACAATTTTTCTTTAAAAGCGAAATTTTTAAGAATCAATAAATTAAAAGAAAAACTAGAATATTAAAAAAAAAAAAAAAACTCTAAATTTTTTTAATAATAATAAAAAAAATCAACGTTTTAGGTGCATATGTATGCATATTTTTTCAAATGCATATAATATTCGTAAGTAAATCATAAAAAAATCTCATTTTTATTAATCAATCTATATACATAATACTACAAATATTTTATTCGTTACAAAATAAAATATAAAAAAGAGTATAAAAACTACAAAGATTCACAGTATGATCATTTCTTCATATCTATATTTCCATATTTTTTTCAAAATTTCACTTTTCAACTCTTCAATATTTTCAACAAATTCTTCAAAATCTACAAGAAAATTTTTAAAGAAAATTGATTAATGCAAGAACACTCATGTGAATCATATGTGATTCACTTGTGATTTACACGTGAATCATATGTGAATTACATGTCATTTAAATGTGAATCACACGTAACTCTTATATGATTCAATGTGAATCACTTCTGATTCATATGTAACTCATATGTGATTCACTTGTTATATATATATATATATATATATATATATATATATATATATATATATATATATATATGAATGACATGTGATTTACATGTGAATCATATATAATTCATATATGAATCACTTGTGAATTACATGTGATTCATATGTAAATTACATATGAATCACATGTAACTCATATGTGATTCACTTGTGATTTACATGTAAATCACATGTAATTCATATGTGAATGACATGTAATTCATATGTGAATCACTTGTGATTTACTTGTGAATTACATGTGATTCATATGTAAATTACATATGAATCCCATGTAACTCATATGTGATTCACTTGTGATTTACATGTGAATTACATATGAATCACATGTGAATCACTTATGATTTACTTGTGAATTACATGTGATTCATATGTAAATTACATATGAATCAAATGTAACTCATATGTGATTCACTTGTGATTTACATGTGAATTAATTCATGTTGTAACGCCCCGATTCTCAGGTATTGTTTAAATAAGATTTATTGGGTTAAGCTTTACTCGACGAGTAGCAGCGGGGTGAGATCGTGTGTTAAGTGACCTACTCGATGAGTCCATATTAGGACTCGGCGAGTAGGAGTTGGGAGATGAAACCCTAAATCCCGGGGTTTGCACCTCTATTTAAAGGAGCCTCAGCCTCCTTTGGCCTCTTTGCAGTCTTTGAGAGCCCCTTAACACCCTAATATGTGTGTGTGTGTGCCCATTGTGTGTTTGAAGCTTGAAAAGAGGATCTTTGGAGGGAGAAGGCTTGGAGGAGAAGGAGGTCGGAGCAAGTAGAGTGTGGGAGTCAACTCTTACCTCAGTTATCATCTTCTAGAGGTAACCACATCGCCTTTTTCCTTGTGAATCTCTTCTATTGGTTGAGTTTTAGGGTTTTTGGTGAGATAATAATTTGGAAAGAGGAGCTATGGGCTAGATCTAAGGTTGTAACTTCAGATCTAGACCCTCCTTAGATTCTAGAAGCATAAAGTTTCAGTTTTGGTTATGATTAAGGTCCCTCTTGAGCATGAAGTTCCATTAAGAACTTAAAATGGGCATTTAGAGCCTTTATAGCCATGCATGCATGTAAAGTTTGCAACTTTATGTGATAAGCATGCCCTAGAAGCTTGGATCTGTGATTTGGAGCCACTGCATGGCTCAAAACAAGTCTGTATGGAAAGAGTACTGAATGGACTCGGCGAGTCGCAAGGTTAACTCGGCGAGTCACATGAAGATGGCCGTGAACTCGACGAGTTAGATGAGCAACTCGGCGTGTCCGTTGAAGATTACCATAAATCTCGACGAGTCGGATGAGTTTTCCCTAGAATATGTATGCGTGTGTATCCGTCGAGTTGCTAGGAGGGAACTCGACGGGTGGCCTTAAAGTTTGAATGAGAATCGAAGGAACTCGACGAGTCACCCCAATGACTCGGCGAGTTAGATTGTACTTCAAGGAACTCGGCGAGTTGGGGTCAACATGGACTGTTGACCTTGACTGAGGACTTTGACTTTGACCAGGGGTTGACTGGTGGGTTATAGAGTACCTTATAAGGTTAAGGACTTATGAGTATATTGTACTATGATCATAGGTGGTGGAGCCTGTGTCAAGTGATCCGAGAGTTGGTGTAACGACCAAAATTTCAAAACAATTAAAACTTTTCAAAAACCACTCATTTTAATAACGTTGTTACAAAAAGGTTTTCAATACATTATTTAACAGAGTATTTTCCCAGGTTCATATCATAAAACATCAACGCGAGGAACGGTACGATCACGCCTTTGCCTTGCCACAGACTCCTGAGAACCTGAAAACATAAAACCACAACTGTAAGCCCGAAATCTTAGTGAGATACCCCCAAAATACCAACCACATATACGCCTTTCCAGGCCTCGACCTTCCGGTCCAAAACATATTGCCTTCCGGCCCATAACGCAATGCCTTCCGGCCCATAACATATTGCCTTCCGGCCCACAGCATAATAAGCATACATATCAGCATAAAGGCATACATAACCTAACAGGACATAGAACGACCCTGCATACCGGGTCACACCCCAAGTCTAGCAATCATACGCATTACACATAATCATATAACAGTTCACAGTCAGCAATCGATCAACAGACCACATAACATAGCATTACTCTATTCAAGATACCAGACTAACCGGTCACTAGCATAACATCACCATAAGAATCGGTCAACGTACTAATTACACACATACGCCTTTCCAGGCCATGACCTTCCGGTCCACATAGCAATGCCTTCCCGCCCACAACATGTAATGCCTTCCGGCCCACAACATATAACAACTGACAACTACCCGGATTTCCATCCGATAAAAAGGTTGGCCTTGGTGCCATAAACCCTAGCGATATAGTGAGGATAACTCACCTCGAAACTGCCAACTGAACATATAGCTCAAGCTGCTCCAATCACTGATACGGTCTCCACCTCTGGACAACCACCAATGCACTGAACTCAACAATAATCAACAATTACCAAAATAACCCTGGAACCACTGGTCAACCCTTGGTCAAAGACAAGGTCAAAGTCAACCCCTGACTGACCCTACTCGCCGAGTCAACCCTATGACTCGCCGAGTCCCCCATAATCAGAACTTCACTCAATCCATGATCTAACTCGCCGAGTCACCCCGAGACTCGTCGAGTTCAACAACTCTGAGTCCACTCGCCCTCAACTCACCGAGTCATCCCTTGACTCACCGATTCTCGACTCAACCCTAGAATATCGGGACTCTTCGACAAGACTCGTCGAGTCCAAGAACAGACTCGCCGAGTCTATGGCTATCTTCAACCTACTCGCCGAGTTGTTCATACAACTCGCCGAGTCCAAGGGCATCTTCGAACTACTCGTCGAGTCTTTTCATCGGACTCGGCGAGTCCATGCCATGCAACCGCTCAAACTGCTTTCTAAGGTTAAGGTCAGATCTGCTCCGGCAATTCATAGGTCTGGCCTTCCTAGACTGGTCAATCACGTAAAGTCCTTATTTCGGTGCTCATAATACACCCCATGACTCATAATTGACGTTTTGACCTAAGGCATAAGGATTCCAATCCAAAACCTCCATTGATTCCCGAAAAGCTCAGGCATGGGACACTCTGGACTTCCAAGAGTCCCAATATAGGGTTCCAATCGCTTGGGGGACTAAGGAAGCACTCAATCTAGCCACAAAAGGGTTCCATAACCCTAAATCCATATACACATCAACATAGAAGGGAACAACTCGAAATTATTACCTGAATAACGTTGCTCTGTGTCCCCAACCCTCAGAATATGGCTTCTCCTGTTGTTCTCTTAACCAAGCCTCCTCCTCCTTGCACAATAACACTTCCAAGATCAATAATGGTCTTCTACCTTGCTCCAGATGCTCACAATCGAATTAGGGTTTCTCTCAGAGGACTAGGGTGAACAATGACGGCCATAAGGCCCCTTATATATGTCCCAAACCTGGGAAGTTAGGGTTTCGCTAAACAGCGCGGACTCGCCGAGTCCATATCCGGACTCGTCGAGTCCAGTCGCGAACCTGCGACCAGATCTGCGATCCTACTCGGCGAGTCTGAGCTCCAACTCGCCGAGTCCCCTCTTAAAACACCCAAAATCATAAATATAACAATACCTGGAATTCCGGGCTGTTACAATTCTCCCCCACTTATATTAGGCTTCGCCCTCGAAGCCTACAACAACTCAACTCCAAGGATATTCCCACAACGCTCCACCGGGCCTTAACCGGCCTAGGTCTCTCAAGGCATAAATATCGAAACTCGAACATACATTCCCCTCCTTCACGGTGTCCTGATCACCATCTCGAACCGGGCATCAACTGTACCCCTGATCATCACTCTCAACAACCGAGAATTACCCAAGATGCAACTCTGCTCTAAATCACAATGATCACTCGACCCATAAGAGCTAGAAAACCCTGAACCATCGAATCCCTAATCCGAGTTCCACTCTATCCATTCTGCGACGACGGAATGCCCCATCCTCAATCTCAGAGCAACTCTCACGAGTTCCCCTCTTGCAACCGCATACTCATGCTGGACTAGCTCCTACACCCTCAGGTTGGGAAAACCTGACGCACTGATAATATCCTCAAACATCTCCCAGAATGAATCACTAATATACACCCCATACCCTGATCAGAATCACACTGAGAGTTCAAGACTCTCTCTCTCTCTACATCCCTTCCGAGCCTTTTGGCTCTACACTTGCGGATTTCCCTCCACGACCTCAGCGGTCATTCCAAACCGGATGAGCTTCTAATCCACTGCCGCAAACACGCTGCTCACTAACCATACTCGAATTGCTCTAACATAACTCTGCTCTGCCACTTTCACTTCCGTGGACTTGTACTCCCTCTCGGAGTTACACACCTTTTACCTTTCTCTCTTCCTTTACCAAGGAATCCACCCGGCTACAATGTCACTCCGACAAATGCCATGGTGCTTGCCCGACGCTACACCACCCTTAGCGTGTCCGCTATCCATCCAATACACTTATTCTGACTCTCCTCGCAGGGACTCTCAAGCCCATGCACTACCTCAACTAAACAAGATCGCTACCCGGGGCCAGACCTTCCATTGCAAACACACTGGACATACACAATCCGCAATCTCAAACTGATCCAACAATACCAGCAGAGTCTCCAGCATGACTGGACCGACTCACATAACACATATTAGCCACTCGAGGCTATGTCTCTGTGGGTCCGTACACCCAAACTCTGCAAACCCTCAGGTTCTAACTCTGGGAACCTTCCGGTTCCAACTTTATAAACATACACAACATAAATCCCATGGGATTAATGCAGTACAACCCATCACATACATCAAGCATACAAATACTCTGATCACGTAACCTCGGTTACCTACTCAAACTTGATCCCGGCCTGCTCCCAGGCCTCCACAATCAAATGCCCTAGGTCTGTATCCCGCCCTGCATGCCCGACACTCGCTCCCATCAACTTATACTCTGGGCTGACAGAACACTGTTGAATCTCAACA
Organism: Lactuca sativa; assembly: GCF_002870075.4. Lineage (NCBI taxonomy): Eukaryota > Viridiplantae > Streptophyta > Magnoliopsida > Asterales > Asteraceae > Lactuca > Lactuca sativa. Next base: position 257,960,858 of record NC_056627.2, read on the forward strand.
GCTAAGCATCCTCAAATACTCATCGATCTCCCGGAGAATTCTCCAATTCTCCCCCACTTAAAGCACTGACTAACAACCACCAGTCGCCAACAACGACCTTCCAAAACAACCCTACACAAAGAGAACACTTACACACTGGCTGCTTCCCACAAGCATAAACAACCCTCAGCAAAACACATCTCCTCACTGATCAATCCGCTCAAAAGAATCCGATCTCCACTTATCCATTCCACGATTGTAGATGCTACCCGACACTCAACCCAATGCCGCATCTCCACTAATAACCCTCACGAACGATAACCAACGATAGCACAAAACACCAAACTATAATCATACCAAACCCTTAGGGAACAACGGATACCAAAACGAAAACCCGAAACACAAATCCATAACCAAAAACTTCAACCCGCAAAACGACGAATACCGCATCGAAATCCACACAAAGATACCAGCACAAACAATACACCCCCATAATCGTAAGATAACAAAACATGAAGAAGAAACATACCCGCAGCTGCCTCCGGCGCTGCTGTGACCTCCTCTGCCGCAAGCTGATAAGCACGAACCTGAGCCCTTGGGGCTCCGCTCCATCCTGACCTCCTCCTGGAATCCTCAAAGTGGCCGGTGCTGGAGCCTGCACCGGTCCTACAGAAAGCTGTGGACAGTTGACCCTCAAATGTCCAACCTAACAACAATGATAACAAATCCTCAAATCCCGAACCGGCACTGGCTGCCGACAATCCCGCGCATAGTGCTCCTCCTTTCCGCACTTGCGGCATGCACCACCGGACCAACAAACTCCGGTGTGACCCCTCCCACACTTCCCACAAGTGTGGCCGCTCAGATTTCCCACTCTAACATCAACGGTCCTGGACCGTTTCGGCGCCGGCTGTGACTGCATCGGAGCCTGCCTCGGCTCACGCAACTGCAACTCAACCTCTAACTCACGCCGCATGGCGGCCTCCTGCAACTCCAACAAGGTCTCGCACCTCTGCGCAGACACGAACTGTCTGATATTCCCCTTGAGCATACTCGGATATCGGGACATCTGAGCCTGCTCCGAAGCGAATTCAGGGCAAAACATCGCCCTCTCAATACACATCCTGATGATCTCAGTCACCGACTCCGAATCCTGCTTCAGCTTAAGGAACTCCCGAGCCAATCTCTCCCTCTCATCCCGCGGAACATAGCAAGTGATGAACATCTCTCTGAACTGATCCCATGAAACCGCAGCCCTCTGCGCATCGGAATATGACCCCGTGGTCAATCTCCACCAATCCTTCGCCCCGAGCCTCAACAGGTTCAGAGCACCCCTCACCCTCTGATCAGCAGGGCATAAACGCGTGGAGAAACACCCCTCCACGTCTGATAACCATCTCATAGCAACAATCGGGTCCTGAACTCCATCGAATGTGGGAGGCTTCGTATAATAGAAATCCCCATACTGAAAACCCCGACTAGCTCCTCCCCTTACAGCCGCTGCTACAGCCGCTGTAGCCGCCGCGGCAGCCGTCTCTGCGAGAGCCGCATATCGCTCATCAAAATACTCAATCATGGCGGTCTTGATCGACCCAACAATTCCGGCAACTCAGCTCGGAACAATGCAGCAACCCCATCACGTAGGATCTCGCGAATCCTCGTATCCAACTCGCTCGTGCTCGTCTGATCGATAACCTCAGACGGCACCGATCCACCCGGAACTCGCTCTCCTGCTCCCGATCCTGATCCGGATCCACTATCATCATGCCTCAAAATCTCCATACCGAAGAAACCATACCAATCTCAGACACTTCCCACAATCCTGGGATCCAACTCTCGCAACCCAACCCTAGAGATCATGGTCTCCCTGATACGCGTATGGGTCCTGTGCTTTCAGTAGTACGGGCCCATACTACCTTCCACACCTACCCATATTTGTATGAAGTACTACCACAATACCCTAGAGAACATGCATAACAACTATCAACCCTCACTACTAGAGGAACACTGAGAATCTCCCATAAGGGACCCTAGGCTACAAGCATCACAAATCAGGCAACATTATCATGAATTCCTGAAGATCCCTAGCCTAACTCTAGCATGCTGTTCTATCAAGCTCAAATAAAACAAATATCATGTATGGTATCTTGGCGTAACTTACTGGCTCCGGCTGATCGTACCTCCGCGTCCTCCCTTTACTTAATTTGAAAACCATTTTAAATTTTCTCTTTTTAAAATCCTCCTCGATTTGAGACTGGAGTCACACGAATGTTCCCCCAATTCACTCAAACCAAGGCTCTGATACCAACTTGTAACGACCAAAATTTCAAAACAATTAAAACTTTTCAAAAACCACTCATTTTAATAACGTTGTTACAAAAAGGTTTTCAATACATTATTAAACAGAGTATTTTCCCAGGTTCATATCATAAAACATCAACGCGAGGAACGGTACGATCACGCCTTTGCCTTGCCACAGACTCCTGAGAACCTGAAAACATAAAACCACAACTGTAAGCCCGAAAGCTTAGTGAGATACCCCCAAAATACCAACCACATATACGCCTTTCCAGGCCTCGACCTTCCGGTCCAAAACATATTGTCTTCCGGCCCATAACGCAATGCCTTCCGGCCCATAACATATTGCCTTCCGGCCCATAACATATTGCCTTCCGGCCCACAGCATAATAAGCATACATATCAGCATAAAGGCATACATAACCTAACAGGACATAGAACGACCCTGCATACCGGGTCACACCCCAGGTCTAGCAATCATACGCATTACACATAATCATATAACAGTTCACAGTCAGCAATCGATCAACAGACCACATAACATAGCATTACTCTATTCAAGATACCAGACTAACCGGTCACTAGCATAACATCACCATAAGAATCGGTCAACGTACTAATTACACACATACGCCTTTCCAGGCCATGACCTTCCGGTCCACATAGCAATGCCTTCCCGCCCACAACATGTAATGCCTTCCGGCCCACAACATATAACAACTGACAACTACCCGGATTTCCATCCGATAAAAAGGTTGGCCTTGGTGCCATAAACCCTAGCGATATAGTGAGGATAACTCACCTCGAAACTGCCAACTGAACAGATAGCTCAAGCTGCTCCAATCACTGATACGGTCTCCACCTCTGGACAACCACCAATGCACTGAACTTAACAATAATCAACAATTACCAAAATACCCCTGGAACCACTGGTCAACCCTTGGTCAAAGACAAGGTCAAAGTCAACCCCTGACTGACCCTACTCGCCGAGTCAACCCTATGACTCGCCGAGTCCCCCATAATCAGAACTTCACTCAATCCATGATCTAACTCGCCGAGTCACCCCGAGACTCGTCGAGTTCAACAACTCTGAGTCCACTCGCCCTCAACTCACCGAGTCATCCCTTGACTCACCGATTCTCGACTCAACCCTAGAATATCGGGACTCTTTGACAAGACTCGCCGAGTCCAAGAACAGACTCACCGAGTCTATGGCTATCTTCAACCTACTCGCCGAGTTGTTCATACAACTCGCCGAGTCCAAGGGCATCTTCGAACTACTCGTCGAGTCTGTTCATCGGAGTCGGCGAGTCCATGCCATGCAACCGCTCAAACTGCTTTCTAAGGTCAGATCTGCTCCGGCAATTCATAGGTCTGGCCTTCCTAGACTGGTCCATCACGTAAAGTCCTTATTTCGGTGCTCATAATACACCCCATGACTCATAATTGACGTTTTGACCTAAGGCATAAGGATTCCAATCCAAAACCTCCATTGATTCCCGAAAAGCTCAGGCATAGGACACTCTGGACTTCCAAGAGTCCCAATATAGGGTTCCAATCGCTTGGGGGACTAAGGAAGCACTCAATCTAGCCACAAAAGGGTTCCATAACCCTAAATCCATATACACATCAACATAGAAGGGAACAACTCGAAATTATTACCTGAATAACGTTGCTCTGTGTCCCCAACCCTCAGAATATGGCTTCTCCTGTTGTTCTCTTAACCAAGCCTCCTCCTCCTTGCACAATAACACTTCCAAGATCAATAATGGTCTTCTACCTTGCTCCAGATGATCACAATCGAATTAGGGTTTCTCTCAGAGGACTAGGGTGAACAATGACGGCCATAAGGCCCCTTATATATGTCCCAAACCTGGGAAGTTAGGGTTTCGCTAAACAGCGCGGACTCGCCGAGTCCATATCCGGACTCGTCGAGTCCAGTCGCGAACCCGCGACCAGATCTGCGATCCTACTCGGCGAGTCTGAGCTCCAACTCGCCGAGTCCCCTCTTAAAACACCCAAAATCATAAATATAACAAACATAGAATTCCGGGCTGTTACAGTTGGAGTTTATCTTCCGAGTCGACATTTGCAAGGTGAGTTATCCTCACTATATCGATAGGGTCTACGGCACCAAGGACGACCCTTTAGTTGTTAATGTTATGGTATGCTACATGTGGTTGTGATCCGTTAGATCATAATCAGGGTAGACAGTATGTTATGCTCAAGGTTCTAAATGGCGTGAGGCGTGGCGTGGCGGCAAGGCCAAACCTCAAGCTTAACGAGCCATGGTGAGCCATGGCGTTTTTCAAGGCGTGATGTAAGGCGGCGATTTTGTATTAATTTAAAATTATATTACCACATAAATATAAATTTATATTAAATATAACTACTTTTTAGAAGTGTTAGATCAATAAATAATAACAAAAAGTTAAAAAAAACCACAATACTTGTATCTCCGATTTGAAAAGACATAACAAAGAGCAAAAAATTATGTCTCAAACGAAAAAACATGCGCCATAACACGCCATAACGCACCATGGCGCGCCATATCACGCCTTGCCACACGCCACGCCTAACAACAACGTTATGAAGCTTTTTGTAACGGCGAAGCCACGCCTTTTAGAACATTGGTTATGCTCTTATGATCCGTAAGGATTGGTATGTTAGTGACCTGCTAGGTCGGTACTCTAGTTACGAGAGAATTCTATGATCAATGATCAGTATGATAGATATGTTTGATGTTTGTATATGCCAGTATATGATAGTTATGCGCACATGGTTATTTGCCTGTTGGTTGGGTTGAGGCGGTCCTGCTTTGTGTTGAAGGACAACATACCCTATGAGCGGTCCGAGGAGACCGCAGTCCCACGAGGCGGACCAGTCATGCCGAAGGCTCGGGATAGATTCAGATAGACTATAGGCCCAGTAGGGCGGTCCAGGCCAATGGCCAGTATGCATGTTGATCGATTGATTGTTACTGATATGACATTGTCAGTATGGTATTGGTATTTTGGGGGTAGCTCACTAATCCCTCGGGCTTACAGTTTTCAGTTTATTGTTTCAGGCACTTCAGGAGATCATGGCAAGGCGAAGGCGTGACCGTACCGCTCCTCATCCTTATGTTATGATTTTGGAACACTCTGATGGATATTGATTTGGAAACATTTTTGTAAACAATGATATTTGATTTTTATTTATGATTGAAAAGTTTAAATTTGGCGTAAAATTTATGGATGTTACACATGTGTTAATCACTTGTGATGTACTTGTGAATTACATGTGATTCATATGTAAATTACATTAAATCACATGTAGCTCATATGTAATTCACTTGTGATTTACATGTGAATTTAAGGGTGGTAAATAGGCAAATTAAAGATTGGAAAATTGTTATGATTGGAATACTACAAATGTATATATGAAAATTCAAGATTGGAATTGGAATTGAAATCAGAATGTGAAATTTTGATTGGGCGGAATGGAATTCAATACTAAAAATGAAATCTTTATTTATATTTAAATATTTTTGTTTATTGTAAATACATAAAACAAAATTTTTTATTTTTATTTATTTTTGTATATATGCAATGAGAGCATTTTGGTCTTTAATAAAAAGGAAAAAATGAAAATATTGAGTACCTTTGGTGGACGCAGTCATGGCCATGAAAGTCTATTCCACATTGGTGGAATATTTTGAACTTGTATCAGGAAAGGAATTCCAAGTTCAATTCACTGGAAACAAGGAACAAAAAAGTTGAATTTAGAAATTATTTTTTCTTTGTGTAATTCAAGTGCTCAAGAGTTGTTATGCCGTGAACAAAAAGAATTCAAGTTGATCATTATACATAATGATGAAGTGGTAAATCTTTATGTTCTAACAAATACTTGAGAAAAGATCATTTGAGATGATAATATGAATATATGATCGTCATCTAAAACATATGATATAAAATATGGAGTTTTATAATGACAATGAGTGATTCTAAAATGTTGACCTCAAACAACATGTCTATTCTATTTTATGTGGATGAAAAAGGATGATTTATCCTAAAAAATAAAAAGCACCCCAGCACAATGAAGATACTACCATATATGTCATCTCTAGATCTATAAAAACTCATATTTTAATTTCAAAGGTATAAGCCTTTGAATCCATTCTAATTTTCAGTCGCAATGTTACATTTAATTCATACATAGACCTTGAAATCGAACATATTTTCTATCAACTTCAGATATTATATTCAAAATTAATGTATGTTCCATTAAATTTTAGGTCACAATGTAGAGAATTTCTAAATGGCAATTTGCCAAGTTATTTTAATTATCAGAAAAACACGAATGAATTAACTATATGAAATCATGTTTTGTTAAATAAACAAGCATCAAAGTTTTCACAAAAAAATCAAATAAATATAGCCATAGAATTCAACTCCAATGACGGATAGTTGAACATGAAATTACAGTGATTATTTTCAATTTATCAATATTCACTGTCATTTCATGTATTTTTTTTTTAACATTTTATGCTTATTACAGTGATTATTTGCAAGGTTCATCTGTGATGTGGTTTTAATGTGTAAATATTTACCTGGTGAACAATACTAGAAAAGCATGTTGTCAAAAGCATGTTATCCTCATTTCAGAAAGGAAAAGCATTCATCATTGTGTTAAAATTCAAGGTACATGTTTTCTCGAACAATATTTGCACTTCTGAAACATTAACTTGAACTGAATGGTCAATCACAAAGTCTACTGGCACCTGGGAAATATGAATATTTGAAAGAATTAAAAACTATTGATGCTTTAAAAAACATGTTAAGTGGATAATTAGAATATTACTTACCAATGAGTTGATCTTCTTGGAGTCACCACTGAGTCTGTTCATAGCATCTCATATACAAGCAAGGTCAACTACAAGTAGAACTCTAGTAAAATCGTAAGAAAATATCATGGATTATTATAAATGAACAAAGGAACGCAAAGTTGTATACTTGTATTAAGCCAATATACCTTCACATTAAAGCAAAGCAACTATCTGGTTCAGGATTTTCGTTGAGCAACTTGCGTGCACTTTAGAAAACCTGACAATTTGAATACAAATTGACTATATTTTCACTAGACAGGTCCATGTTATAGAGAACAACATTCATAAGGCCACACATGAGGGAAAAGAGCACTAGAATTTTATATTTTCACATTAATGTTCTTCTTAATAAGAAACCTTCTAAACTCTAAGTAATTTCAATATCATGTACTGTATTGAATCCGATAACTGACTCAGTATACGAACAAGCATATAATTAGCATATAGATTGTCAACTTAATTTTGGTAATGCAGAAAAGAAAAAGTGAAATCTGATATAAAAAACCGAAGAACTGCAGTAAAATAAAAACCTCTATTTTTTAGGCAACTTCTGGTGGAGGAAAACTGAGACCGAGATCGAGAGTTAGGGTTCATCTTCTTCGTTTAGGTCTTCAATCCACATCCACAGAGGAGGCCGAGATGAAGTTGGCGATTACGATGTACTTCGGGGAACGAATTGATGGAGGATAAAACGATTCAAAATCAAAGCATCTTCAGTGAAGTTTTTTCTATGAAGAACGTGAGATCAAGGAGTGTGGCAGCGACAATGAAAGCTGGATACATCTAGCTAGATGTAATCTAAAGCGAAGTGATGATAACACATGTGTGTGTGTGTGAGAGAGAGAGAGAGAGAGAGAGAGAGAGACGAATGGATTTGTACGTATGTTTGGAAGTCAGTTTTTACATTCCTAAATTGTCCTCTGATTGATTTGTTTAACATGCCTCTTTTCTTTAGTTTTTAACTTATTTACAAAACGCCACCTTTGCTTCTTGACTCTTTTTTTTGATCTAATAGTCTAATATTAGTTCTCGGATTCTCGGAAAACTATAGATTTTCAAATGATCTTTCCTCTCTCTCTTTATATATATATATATATATATATATATATATATATATATATATATATATATATATATATATATATATATATATACACACAAAAATCTTAATTTCAATATATATATAATAAATATTCATCGACGACACGCTTTGTCTAATATATATATATATATATATATATATATATATATATATATATATATATATATATATATATATATATATATATATATATATATATATATATATTAGACAAAGCGGGTCGTCGATGAATATTTATTATATATATTGAAATTAAGATTTTTGCTAAGGTGTAATACATAAGTTGTGATGTTAGTAGTAACATTACTTAAAAAATGTTGGCATTGCTCCATAGATATTTTCCAATTTCCAAATGTATTCATCGATCTGGAAGAAAGAACATATCATTCCACTTGGTTGAATAAAAATGAAGAGTCCAATAATTGGAAAAGTATAGTCGACATACAAACATAGATATTTAAAATGTCAAACTTTATACTCCTTTTGTACACATCTAGTACACATCTAGGCAACTAACTTTTAAATAACTAACAAAATTACATAAATGGTCCTCATGGTTGACAAAATCGACCAATTATGGTCCTTATGACGAATTCTTTACACAGATGGTCCCTATGGTTTCAAAATCTTTCAAAGACAGTCCTTTTGACTAACGGCGTTAACTTTTTCAGTTAAGTCCTGTGTGAAATGACATATTTGCCCTTCATGCATAAGGACGCTTTATGTAATATGTTTCTACCACAGGGACCATTTATGTAATTTTCTCTATTATTTATTATTATTTTATTTATTTTAATTATATATTTAAGGATTTAGATTTGTTTAAATTTATTGTTTAATATATATATATATATATATATATATATATATATATATATATATATATATATATATATATATATATATATATATACATGCTAACATTTTTTAACGTTTTTCTCAAATTATTTTTTATAATCTTTTTGACATTTTCTTCAAGTAAATTTATTAATGTTTTTTATTTTTGACGTTTTATTCGAATATTATTTATTTATTTATTTATTTATTTTGACGTTATGTTCGAATCCATTTTTCAACATATAGTATGTTTATATTTGTTAAAGGATTTCACGGCTATTGTAATTATAATTCGTAACTTAATTCACTTTCAATTATGTTTTCGTTTTTTTTCTTTTATCAGGTTATATAATTATTATTTTTTAATTCAAATATTTAACTATATAAGATTGTATAATTATTATTTTTATAAACTAATTTATTAACATTTTTTTATAAAAAAGTGTAAAATATTTGTTAAACGTAAATATGATTAATATAGATTAGGTAGACATAGGCTACGCTGAGACCGCCTCACAACGTTGCCGAGAACGACCAGGTCATTTTCACATTGGATTTAAATGTAATTATTTTGAGTTTTTCTTTTTTTTTTTTTTTTTTTTTTTTTTTTTTGTTTTTGTTTTTAGAAGTGTTGCAAAAAATACAACTAGGTCCTGATTAATCTCAGATTAATTCCTAAGCACTACCTGACCGATTAGAGGCCCTTGCGTTGTGATTTTTTACAACACTGCTAAAAACAAAAAACAAAAAACAACAAAAAAAAAAAAACAAAACAAAAAAAAACCTCGAAATGATTATATTTAAATCCAATGTGAAATGACATGGTCGTTCTCGGCAACGTTGTGAGACGGTCTCAGCTCAACCTATGTCTACCTAATCTATATTAATCATATTTACGTTTAACAAACATTTTACATTTTTTTTTATAAAAAATGTTAATAAATTAGTTTACAAAAATAATAATTATACAACCTTATATAGTTGAAAAATGTATTCGAACATAACGTCAAAAAAATAAATAAATAGATAAATAATATTCGAATAAAACGTCAAAATAAAAAACATTAATAAATTTATTTGAAGAAAATGTCAAAAAGATTAGAAAAAATAATTTGAACAAAACGTTAAAAAATGTTTGCATGTATATATATATATATATATATATATATATATATATATATATATATATATATATATATATATATTAAACAATAAATTTAAACAAATCTAAATCCTTAAATATATAATTAAAATAAATAAAAAATAAAAAACAATAGAGAAAATTACATAAATGGTCCCTGTGGTAGAAACATATTACATAAAGCGTTCTTATGCATGAAGGACAAATATGTCATTTCACATAGGACTTAACTAAAAAAGTTAACGCCGTTAGTCAAAAGGACTGTTTTTGCAAGATTTTGTAACCACAGGGACCATCTGTGTAAAAAATTCATTATAAGGACCATAATTGGTCGATTTTGTCAACCATGAGGACCATTTATGTAATTTTGTCTAAATAACCTTACCTTCCAAAACGACAAAAAGAGGAAACTATAATATGAGAGTGTGCACATTTTGTGTTCTATATAATTTAAGATATTTTTAGTAAAAGACATGAATTTTTAAACTCAAATTAATAGATGGTTGTAATATAAAAACTATTATTCAAACAAATATAATTTGAATTTTTTTTGAACACCTAAATTTTATAAAGAAAAAACATCATAAATGGTCCATGTGTTTTCCCAGATTCTGAAGTTTAGTCCCCATGGTTTAAAAATCTCATAAATGGTCCCTGTGCTTTCAAAACTTTTGACAGATGGTCCTTATTGCTAACTCCGTTAAGTTTTATCCGTTAACTAAAGGGCATTTTCGTTATTTCACACCACAGGGACCATTTATGATCTTTTCAGTTATTTTTTTTAAAAAAGAAAAAACTAAATATAATTATTTAATATATAATCTCTCTCTCTCTCTCTCTCTCCAAGCCACCTCCTTTCTCTCTTTCTTAGCTCGTGTCTGACAAGACAAAAAATCGTCCAAACTGCCACTGGTGAAGAATCACTCTCAACCATGGTAAACCACCAAGAAACACCACTGCCAGCACCCATTTTCCCACCTTATACCTCCGACAATCAGCAGCCTAAGACCCATTTCCCTGTTGCGACCCACTGCTGCTCTTCTTCCCTTCGCTTTATCGCTACCAACAACTAGAACAAGACCCACAAAGGGTCGTCGGAAAAGAGAGACTGCTCCTCTCGTTTTGCGACAACCCAGCCATCCACCACGCCTTCTGCAACTTCTTTTTCCTTATTTGACCTACAACTTAAACTACACATACATAAATACAATTAAACTTGAAAAACACCAAATTTACACCAAAATTTGAGTCCAAACACCTTCTGCAACTTCTTTTTCCTTATTTGACCTCCCATGGAGAGTCCAACCTCATATGTGGAGTCACCGGAGCACCAGAATCACAAGATCCCCAACATATAAAGACAACTGAATGAACAGTGAGAGATAAACATCCACATACAAATCAATTTATGGTAGGATGAACACCCACACACTAACTCAAATTGATTTACGGAAACAAAAACAAACATGATTTTAGTTTTTTATTCGAATTTAGGATTCTGATTCTTAAGTTACCATTGAGAATAAAGATCCCAAATGATTTCCATTGAGTTTATATTGAGGAAGAAGAACCAGAATGTGCTGGTTGTGACCGGACAACCGAGATGGGAGGAAGTGGAGTTATAAGTACCAGAATCTGAAGATGTGTTCATCCAAGAATCAAATGAGTGCTTGTTCATAATGAAATCGAAGGCAGATCCTAACCGGATGAATTTGAATAGCCCTAGAAATCGTAAGTGGTTCCTGATGAAATTGATGGAGGAGATCGGTCAACCTTCTTCTCCACCACGACACCATAAAATACCCTAAATGGGAGCATCAAATTAAATGTCCAAAAAATCCAACTGTAAGCGTCACCATGTATCGTAATTTGGTTTCTAGTTTCGATTTGGGTAAACCACAGAGCCATTAGCAGCTGACCGCAACGTTTGTAGATGGGTGTTGGAGCTTGGCACCAACGCGTCCATGGCCATGGTTACTGACGCACTGGCGGATCCGATGGCAAGGTTTGAGGTCTGGTTTTCTCGCCATGGAACCAGGTCGTCGGCGTAGAACTCCATTTGGGATTTGCCGTAGGGAAGGAAGGTGGCTTGGTTGACTATTTCCTCAAGAGAGGGAAACAAAGGAGGGGGAAGCAGGCGTCAAAGAGAGAGAGAGAGAGAGAGAGAGAGAGAGAGAGAGAGAGAGAGAGAGAGAGAGAGAGAGAGAGAGAGAGAGACCCCTTTGTAAATAAGAGAAAAACTTCATAAATGGTCCCTGTGGTGTGAAATGACGAAAATGCCCTTCAGTTAACGGATAAAACTTAACGGAGTTAGCAATAAGGACCATCTGTCAAAAGTTTTGAAAGCATATGGACCATTTATGAGATTTTTAAACCACGGGGACTAAACTTCAGATTCTGGGAAAACATAGGGACCATTTATGATGTTTTTTCTTTTATAAAAAACAACACTAGCAAGAAGCTAGCGAGAAAAAACAATTACAAAGCGTCTTATATAAGAGGATTTTTCATCATTGAATCTAAGGAATTTTAAATCTACTACTCCTATTAGAAATCCAATTACAAGCATGAATAATTAAAAATATGACTCGTATGCATTTTGAACGTTTGAAACAAAACACTGTTCCGATATTGACAATACACCCAAATAATCGTGATACAAATAACCTCTACCACATTCTTCTTTTTCTTCTTTATTCTCAAGAAATCGATCCGAATAAATAACTCTAACACATCATTAAACAACGGGAATGGAAGATCCAGCCACTTAAAAACCTTACACCAAATTTGATTAGCTATTTCACACTTCATAAACACTACAATCTTCACTATGAATAGAGCACATAGGGCATAACATAGAATGAATATCAATGCCTCTTTTCACCAAATTATCTCTAGTCGGAATCCTATCACGAAGGACACGCCAAAGAAGCACATTAAGCTTTATAGGAACCAATCTACACCATGTGGTTTGGACAATATCTTCCTACAAAATAATATAGTCAATATGTTTTATGGTGTTGCTAACTTCAAAACTCCCATCCGTGCCAATAATCCATTCCCATTTATCTAAACAATCCCTAAAATTCACTTGATTCAATAATTCCATAAGATCTGCCAATTGAGAAATCGTACCTCCTCTTTCACGAAAAGGATGATGCCAAGAAAAAGTCCATCTCCACCCTACCCACTTATCTGCAACACAACATTCCTTATTTAAATCCTAGGCATAAATCCTAGGAAACATCATCGCCAACGCATCTTCCCCCAACCGTACATCATTCCAAAACTTTATGGTACCCCCATTACCAATATATTTTCCAAGGAAAGAAAATGGAATAGCATGCATATCATTCACTTTATTAAATAAACGAACCATAGAAGCCGACACTCCACCACTTTTCGGTTTAGTAGAGTTTGAGCCCATCACGCCATGCACTCCATGAATACTTTGGATCACTCTCACCCAAATAGCATCAGGTTCATTAAAAAACGTCATCTCCACTTTATGAGAAGAGCAATGTTAAAAGCTTTTAAACTACTAATACCCAACCCTCCTTTATCTTTTTCGTTTAACATCAGTCTCCATTTAACCCAATATATTCTTCTTTTTGATTCATTCATCCCCAAAAGAAACGACACCTCAAATTCTCTAAAGCATCCAACACCGACTCCAGCATTTTAAATAAGGACATATAGAAAATACCAAAACTATTAAGCACAGATTTAAGCAGAGTTAACCTACTGCCCAAAGAAAAAATATATTTTGAATTGCTAAATTTCTTTGTCGCATGAAACCATGTGGTCATCTAGCTAAATCACATGTAAATCTATGGATTCAGTTAATGTTAGACCAATCAAATTGAAATAGAAGGTGAAAAGATGCACTGTGAATCTCTTTGAATTGAAAAACTAATTGTTTTAAAAACTATAACCATAGATTTTAATTATGACATAACATTACTATGCATGTTGGACTTTTTTGCAGAGTTGCAACTTGCACGGCCTTTACTGCAAATAAACCAAAAATTATAAATGCAAATAATACGAAGGTGTAAACACATGTTAGTTATTCATATTTTCCCATTTTGTCACTTACTTGATTTTAACTGTTCATTCAAACAAAGCCAAAATTTTATTTTGAACAAGAATGAAACCAACCACATGTATTTTTTTCGTTGATTTGACGATAGAACACTTTTATATATATATATATATATATATATATATATATATATATATATATATATATATATATATATATATATATATATATATATATATATATTCAAATACAGATGATCATTAGTAAATTCTTATGATAATTGTTAGGGGAAAAAAAGAAGATTAACATGCTAAAACTTTGACACTAGACCTCATTAATTCTTATATTTTACATGGTTATAAACCTTTTCTAATTGCATTGTGTTTTAGAGAATTCACAATGAAGAATTTAATAAAAGAGTTGAATGGTCCTTTTATAAGTTCAATAGCTAAAACTTTATCATCGTGAGATGTTATATTCACATTTAATGGATTTAGAGTTTAATGATCCAGAAAAAAAAACACTTTTCTAACTTTTAAATACATATTTAAATATGTTCGATCGAACTTTGTCTGAGTTCAATAAATTATAAAAAAACTTGATAGTGTTGGTACAGGCCTTTAAAACACACACACAACACACACTACTCACATATGATGTGAACGAAAACTTGTTCTTTATATTCAATAAACAAAGTTACAACTAATGCAAGGAAAACTAATGATATATATACTACTTTAACTATGCTATCTAATCTAGTTAATAGATCATAATCACGTAAACTTACTCCTAAAGTAAAGCTAGATATGGGATAAAACCCCCATGAATCGGTCTTACTTTTGAACAAGTAAACAATTCTTATTTTCCATGTTTATTATTTGTGGATATCCTCCATTTTGTTACCAATACTCTAAGCTACAGGATCATGACCCATTGACCCATAAACAAAACTATTGAACCGTGATCCAATGACCTGTACCTGTGACCCGATAAATAAATGATTAACCCAACAATCACCCCCTTAATCGTTTATTCACACTTTTCACTCACAGCAGCATTTAACCACTTTCTTTTCGAACCAACTCGATTCTTGACTTTTCCCGGACACCCGACCTCCACCTTGGTCACGTCCAAAGTTATCACTAAATCCCGAATTTTCCCGGACACTCAACCAACACCTCGGTCACGTCCAAAGTCCTCCATACCCGGATGTTGTTTGTCACCAGAATCCGTTTTTCTCCTAACACTTTTGTGAAACGAGAGCCGTCTTCCACCGATCAAGAAAACAAAGCAACCCGCTTTTCCCGTCTTCCTTCACCTGCAAAAACGAAACAAACCCAAAGCCACCTGCTTTGACGGATCTTTTCTTTTCGTTTTCTCCCGTAACTTCGGTAACCCTCTCCATTTTCCGGTGACATATCCACAACCTGCCGCTAGAATCATCACCTTGTCTTGTTTGTGATAGCCCCAACCTTTTCCGATCTAACCCGTTCCTATCGAGAGTCCTCTTCCACCGGTCAAGAAAACAAAGCTCCTGCTTCTTCTGTTTTCTTTTACCTGCTGTGAGCAAGCCAAATCAAAACCCACATGTTCTGATTTCTTTCCGCTTCTTTCTGCTTCTGGTTAGGCTCTCTTTAATCGGGAAAATTTCTGATCAAGGATAGAGACTGCATCTTTGCGGTCTTGACTTTATTCGCGCCTCTACTATGAAAGCATCCTCAACAGCCATCTGTTGCCATCTCCGGGATCGAACCTCCACCATAAACTACAGCCACCTGCTACACACGACGACCATTTTTCTGCCATCTATATTAACTAGAATGTCCGGCCGAGAAACCGTTGCCAAACACCCTGATTCCGCTGTGATGACAGCCTTGCACCCCAAGGCTCCTCCCCTTCGAAAGCCGACTCTCAAACCGGCCCTCTTTTTAAACCGCTCTGATACCAATTGTTGGTACAGGCCCTTTAAAACACACACACACAACACACACTACTCACATATGATGTGAACGAAAACTTGTTCTTTATATTCAATAAACAAAGTTACAACTAATGCAAGGAAAGCTACTACTATATATACTACTCTAACTATGCTATCTAATCTAGTTAATAGATCATAATCACGTAAACTTACTCCTAAAGTAAAGCTAGATATGGGATAAAACCCCCATGAATCGGTCTTACTTTTGAACAAGTAAACAATTCTTATTTTCCATGTTTATTATTTGTGGATATCCTCCATTTTGTTACCAATACTCTAAGCTACAGGATCATGACCCATTGACCCATAAACAAAACTATTGAACCGTGATCCAATGACCCGTACCTGTGACCCGATAAATAAATGATTAACCCAACAATCACCCCTTTAATCGTTTATTCACACTTTTCACTCACAGCAGCATTTAACCACTTTCTTTTCGAACCAACTCGATTCTTGACTTTTCCCGGACACCCGACCTCCACCTTGGTCACGTCCAAAGTTATCACTAAATCCCGACTTTTCCCGGACACTCAACCAACACCTCGGTCACGTCCAAAGTCCTCCATACCCGGATGTTGTTTGTCACCAGAATCCGTTTTTCTCCTAACACTTTTGTGAAACGAGAGCCGTCTTCCACCGATCAAGAAAACAAAGCAACCCGCTTTTCCCGTCTTCCTTCACCTGCAAAAACGAAACAAACCCAAAGCCACCTGCTTTGACGGATCTTTTCTTTTCGTTTTCTCCCGTAACCTCGGTAACCCTCTCCATTTTCAGGTGACATATCCACAACCTGCCGCCAGAATCATCACCTTGTCTTGTTTGTGATAGCCCCAACCTTTTCCGATCTAACCCGTTCCTATCGAGAGTCCTCTTCCACCGGTCAAGAAAACAAAGTTCCTGCTTCTTCTGTTTTCTTTTACCTGCTATGAGCAAGCCAAATCAAAACCCACATGTTCTGATTTCTTTCCGCTTCTTTCTGCTTCTGGTTAGGCTCTCTTTAATCGGGAAAATTTCTGATCAAGGATAGAGACTGCATCTTTGCGGTCTTGACTTTATTCGCGCCTCTACTATGAAAGCATCCTCAACAGCCATCTGTTGCCATCTCCGGGATCGAACCTCCACCATAAACTACAGCCACCTGCTACACACGACGACCATTTTTCTGCCATCTATATTAACTAGAATGTCCGGCCGAGAAACCGTTGCCAAACACCCTGATTCCGCTGTGATGACAGCCTTGCACCCCAAGGCTCCTCCCCTTCGAAAGCCGACTCTCAAACCGGCCCTCTTTTTAAACCGCTCTGATACCAATTGTTGGTACAGGCCCTTTAAAACACACACACAACACACACTACTCACATATGATGTGAACGAAAACTTGTTCTTTATATTCAATAAACAAAGTTACAACTAATGCAAGGAAAGCTACTACTATATATACTACTCTAACTATGCTATCTAATCTAGTTAATAGATCACAATCACGTAAACTTACTCCTAAAGTAAAGCTAGATATGGGATAAAACCCCCATGAATCGGTCTTACTTTTGAACAAGTAAACAATTCTTATTTTCCATGTTTATTATTTGTGGATATCCTCCATTTTGTTACCAATACTCTAAGCTACAGGATCATGACCCATTGACCCATAAACAAAACTATTGAACCGTGATCCAATGACCCGTACCTGTGACCCGATAAATAAATGATTAACCCAACAATCACCCCCTTAATCGTTTATTCACACTTTTCACTCACAGCAGCATTTAACCACTTTCTTTTCGAACCAACTCGATTCTTGACTTTTCCCGGACACCCGACCTCCACCTTGGTCACGTCCAAAGTTATCACTAAATCCCGACTTTTCCCGGACACTCAACCAACACCTCGGTCACGTCCAAAGTCCTCCATACCCGGATGTTGTTTGTCACCAGAATCCGTTTTTCTCCTAACACTTTTGTGAAACGAGAGCCGTCTTCCACCGATCAAGAAAACAAAGCAACCCGCTTTTCCCGTCTTCCTTCACCTGCAAAAACGAAACAAACCCAAAGCCACTTGCTTTGACGGATCTTTTCTTTTCGTTTTCTCCCGTAACTTCGGTAACCCTCTCCATTTTCCGGTGACATATCCACAACCTGCCGCCAGAATCATCACCTTGTCTTGTTTGTGATAGCCCCAACCTTTTCCGATCTAACCCGTTCCTATCGAGAGTCCTCTTCCACCGGTCAAGAAAACAAAGCTCCTGCTTCTTCTGTTTTCTTTTACCTGCTATGAGCAAGCCAAATCAAAACCCACATGTTCTGATTTCTTTCCGCTTCTTTCTGCTTCTGGTTAGGCTCTCTTTAATCGGGAAAATTTCTGATCAAGGATAGAGACTGCATCTTTGCGGTCTTGACTTTATTTGCGCCTCTACTATGAAAGCATCCTCAACAGCCATCTGTTGCCATCTCCGGGATCGAACCTCCACCATAAACTACAGCCACCTGCTACACACGACGACCATTTTTCTGCCATCTATATTAACTAGAATGTCCGACCGAGAAACCGTTGCCAAACACCCTGATTCCGCTGTGATGACAGCCTTGCACCCCAAGGCTCCTCCCCTTCGAAAGCCGACTCTCAAACCGGCCCTCTTTTTAAACCGCTCTGATACCAATTGTTGGTACAGGCCCTTTAAAACACACACACAACACACACTACTCACATATGATGTGAACGAAAACTTGTTCTTTATATTCAATAAACAAAGTTACAACTAATGCAAGGAAAGCTACTACTATATATACTACTCTAACTATGCTATCTAATCTAGTTAATAGATCATAATCACGTAAACTTACTCCTAAAGTAAAGCTAGATATGGGATAAAACCCCCATGAATCGGTCTTACTTTTGAACAAGTAAACAATTCTTATTTTCCATGTTTATTATTTGTGGATATCCTCCATTTTGTTACCAATACTCTAAGCTACAGGATCATGACCCATTGACCCATAAACAAAACTATTGAACCGTGATCCAATGACCCGTACCTGTGACCCGATAAATAAATGATTAACCCAACAATCACCCCCTTAATCGTTTATTCACACTTTTCACTCACAGCAGCATTTAACCACTTTCTTTTCGAACCAACTCGATTCTTGACTTTTCCCGGACACCCGACCTCCACCTTGGTCACGTCCAAAGTTATCACTAAATCCCGACTTTTCCCGGACACTCAACCAACACCTCGGTCACGTCCAAAGTCCTCCATACCCGGATGTTGTTTGTCACCAGAATCCGTTTTTCTCCTGACACTTTTGTGAAACGAGAGCCGTCTTCCACCGATCAAGAAAACAAAGCAACCCGCTTTTCCCGTCTTCCTTCACCTGCAAAAACGAAACAAACCCAAAGCCACCTGCTTTGACGGATCTTTTCTTTTCGTTTTCTCCCGTAACTTCGGTAACCCTCTCCATTTTCCGGTGACATATCCACAACCTGCCGCCAGAATCATCACCTTGTCTTGTTTGTGATAGCCCCAACCTTTTCCGATCTAACCCGTTCCTATCGAGAGTCCTCTTCCACCGGTCAAGAAAACAAAGCTCCTGCTTCTTCTGTTTTCTTTTACCTGCTGTGAGCAAGCCAAATCAAAACCCACATGTTCTGATTTCTTTCCGCTTCTTTCTGCTTCTGGTTAGGCTCTCTTTAATCGGGAAAATTTCTGATCAAGGATAGAGACTGCATCTTTGCGGTCTTGACTTTATTCGCGCCTCTACTATGAAAGCATCCTCAACAGCCATCTGTTGCCATCTCCGGGATCGAACCTCCACCATAAACTACAGCCACCTGCTACACACGACGACCATTTTTTTGCCATCTATATTAACTAGAATGTCCGGCTGAGAAACCGTTGCCAAACACCCTGATTCCGCTGTGATGACAGCCTTGCACCCCAAGGCTCCTCCCCTTCGAAAGCCGACTCTCAAACCGGCCCTCTTTTTAAACCGCTCTGATACCAATTGTTGGTACAGGCCCTTTAAAACACACACACACAACACACACTACTCACATATGATGTGAACGAAAAATTGTTCTTTATATTCAATAAACAAAGTTACAATTAATGCAAGGAAAGCTACTACTATATATACTACTCTAACTATGCTATCTAATCTAGTTAATAGATCATAATCACGTAAACTTACTCCTAAAGTAAAGCTAGATATGGGATAAAACCCCCATGAATCGGTCTTACTTTTGAACAAGTAAACAATTCTTATTTTCCATGTTTATTATTTGTGGATATCCTCCATTTTGTTACCAATACTCTAAGCTACAGGATCATGACCCATTGACCCATAAACAAAACTATTGAACCGTGATCCAATGACCCGTACCTGTGACCCGATAAATAAATGATTAACCCAACAATCACCCTCTTAATCGTTTATTCACACTTTTCACTCACAGCAGCATTTAACCACTTTCTTTTCGAACCAACTCGATTCTTGACTTTTCCCGGACACCCGACCTCCACCTTGGTCACGTCCAAAGTTATCACTAAATCCCGACTTTTCCCGGACACTCAACCAACACCTCGGTCACGTCCAAAGTCCTCCATACCCGGATGTTGTTTGTCACCAGAATCCGTTTTTCTCCTAACACTTTTGTGAAACGAGAGCCGTCTTCCACCGATCAAGAAAACAAAGCAACCCGCTTTTCCCGTCTTCCTTCACCTGCAAAAACGAAACAAACCCAAAGCCACCTGCTTTGACGGATCTTTTCTTTTCGTTTTCTCCCGTAACTTCGGTAACCCTCTCCATTTTCCGGTGACATATCCACAACCTGCCGACAGAATCATCACCTTGTCTTTTTTGTGATAGCCCCAACCTTTTCCGATCTAACCCGTTCCTATCGAGAGTCCTCTTCCACCGGTCAAGAAAACAAAGCTCCTGCTTCTTCTGTTTTCTTTTACCTGCTGTGAGCAAGCCAAATCAAAACCCACATGTTCTGATTTCTTTCCGCTTCTTTCTGCTTCTGGTTAGGCTCTCTTTAATCGGGAAAATTTCTGATCAAGGATAGAGACTGCATCTTTGCAGTCTTGACTTTATTCGCGCCTCTACTATGAAAGCATCCTCAACAGCCATCTGTTGCCATCTCCGGGATCGAACCTCCACCATAAACTACAGCCACCTGCTACACACGACGACCATTTTTCTGCCATCTATATTAACTAGAATGTCCGGCCGAGAAACCGTTGCCAAACACCCTGATTCCGCTGTGATGACAGCCTTGCACCCCAAGGCTCCTCCCCTTCGAAAGCCGACTCTCAAACCGGCCCTCTTTTTAAACCGCTCTGATACCAATTGTTGGTACAGGCCCTTTAAAACACACACACAACACACACTACTCACATATGATGTGAACGAAAACTTGTTCTTTATATTCAATAAACAAAGTTACAACTAATGCAAGGAAAGCTACTACTATATATACTACTCTAACTATGCTATCTAATCTAGTTAATAGATCATAATCACGTAAACTTACTCCTAAAGTAAAGCTAGATATGGGATAAAACCCCCATGAATCGGTCTTACTTTTGAACAAGTAAACAATTCTTATTTTCCATGTTTATTATTTGTGGATATCCTCCATTTTGTTACCAATACTCTAAGCTACAGGATCATGACCCATTGACCCATAAACAAAACTATTGAACCGTGATCCAATGACCCGTACCTGTGACCCGATAAATAAATGATTAACCCAACAATCACCCTCTTAATCGTTTATTCACACTTTTCACTCACAGCAGCATTTAACCACTTTCTTTTCGAACCAACTCGATTCTTGACTTTTCCCGGACACCCGACCTCCACCTTGGTCACGTCCAAAGTTATCACTAAATCCCGACTTTTCCCGGACACTCAACCAACACCTCGGTCACGTCCAAAGTCCTCCATACCCGGATGTTGTTTGTCACCAGAATCCGTTTTTCTCCTAACACTTTTGTGAAACGAGAGCCGTCTTCCACCGATCAAGAAAACAAAGCAACCCGCTTTTCCCGTCTTCCTTCACCTGCAAAAACGAAACAAACCCAAAGCCACCTGCTTTGACGGATCTTTTCTTTTCGTTTTCTCCCGTAACTTCGGTAACCCTCTCCATTTTCCGGTGACATATCCACAACCTGCCGCCAGAATCATCACCTTGTCTTGTTTGTGATAGCCCCAACCTTTTCCGATCTAACCCGTTCCTATCGAGAGTCCTTTTCCACCGGTCAAGAAAACAAAGCTCCTGCTTCTTCTGTTTTCTTTTACCTGCTGTGAGCAAGCCAAATCAAAACCCACATGTTCTGATTTCTTTCAGCTTCTTTCTGCTTCTGGTTAGGCTCTCTTTAATCGGGAAAATTTCTGATCAAGGATAGAGACTGCATCTTTGCGGTCTTGACTTTATTCGCGCCTCTACTATGAAAGCATCCTCAACAGCCATCTGTTGCCATCTCCGGGATCGAACCTCCACCATAAACTACAGCCACCTGCTACACACGACGACCATTTTTCTGCCATCTATATTAACTAGAATGTCCGGCCGAGAAACCATTGCCAAACACCCTGATTCCGCTGTGATGACAGCCTTGCACCCCAAGGCTCCTCCCCTTCGAAAGCCGACTCTCAAACCGGCCCTCTTTTTAAACCGCTCTGATACCAATTGTTGGTACAGGCCCTTTAAAACACACACACAACACACACTACTCACATATGATGTGAACGAAAACTTGTTCTTTATATTCAATAAACAAAGTTACAACTAATGCAAGGAAAGCTACTACTATATATACTACTCTAACTATGCTATCTAATCTAGTTAATAGATCATAATCACGTAAACTTACTCCTAAAGTAAAGCTAGATATGGGATAAAACCCCCATGAATCGGTCTTACTTTTGAACAAGTAAACAATTCTTATTTTCCATGTTTATTATTTGTGGATATCCTCCATTTTGTTACCAATACTCTAAGCTACAGGATCATGACCCATTGACCCATAAACAAAACTATTGAACCGTGATCCAATGACCCGTACCTGTGACCCGATAAATAAATGATTAACCCAACAATCACCCCCTTAATCGTTTATTCACACTTTTCACTCACAGCAGCATTTAACCACTTTCTTTTCGAACCAACTCGATTCTTGACTTTTCCCGGACACCCGACCTCCACCTTGGTCACGTCCAAAGTTATCACTAAATCCCGACTTTTCCCGGACACTCAACCAACACCTCGGTCACGTCCAAAGTCCTCCATACCCGGATGTTGTTTGTCACCAGAATCCGTTTTTCTCCTGACACTTTTGTGAAACGAGAGCCGTCTTCCACCGATCAAGAAAACAAAGCAACCCGCTTTTCCCGTCTTCCTTCACCTGCAAAAACGAAACAAACCCAAAGCCACCTGCTTTGACGGATCTTTTCTTTTCGTTTTCTCCCGTAACTTCGGTAACCCTCTCCATTTTCCGGTGACATATCCACAACCTGCCGCCAGAATCATCACCTTGTCTTGTTTGTGATAGCCCCAACCTTTTCCGATCTAACCCGTTCCTATCGAGAGTCCTCTTCCACCGGTCAAGAAAACAAAGCTCCTGCTTCTTCTGTTTTCTTTTACCTGCTGTGAGCAAGCCAAATCAAAACCCACATGTTCTGATTTCTTTCCGCTTCTTTCTGCTTCTGGTTAGGCTCTCTTTAATCGGGAAAATTTCTGATCAAGGATAGAGACTGCATCTTTGCGGTCTTGACTTTATTCGCGCCTCTACTATGAAAGCATCCTCAACAGCCATCTGTTGCCATCTCCGGGATCGAACCTCCACCATAAACTACAGCCACCTGCTACACACGACGACCATTTTTCTGCCATCTATATTAACTAGAATGTCCGGCCGAGAAACCGTTGCCAAACACCCTGATTCCGCTGTGATGACAGCCTTGCACCCCAAGGCTCCTCCCCTTCGAAAGCCGACTCTCAAACCGGCCCTCTTTTTAAACCGCTCTGATACCAATTGTTGGTACAGGCCCTTTAAAACATACACACAACACACACTACTCACATATGATGTGAACGAAAACTTGTTCTTTATATTCAATAAACAAAGTTACAACTAATGCAAGGAAAGCTACTACTATATATACTACTCTAACTATGCTATCTAATCTAGTTAATAGATCATAATCACGTAGACTTACTCCTAAAGTAAAGCTAGATATGGGATAAAACCCCCATGAATCGGTCTTACTTTTGAACAAGTAAACAATTCTTATTTTCCATGTTTATTATTTGTGGATATCCTCCATTTTGTTACCAATACTCTAAGCTACAGGATCATGACCCATTGACCCATAAACAAAACTATTGAACCGTGATCCAATGACCCGTACCTGTGACCCGATAAATAAATGATTAACCCAACAATCACCCCTTTAATCGTTTATTCACACTTTTCACTCACAGCAGCATTTAACCACTTTCTTTTCGAACCAACTCGATTCTTGACTTTTCCCGGACACCCGACCTCCACCTTGGTCACGTCCAAAGTTATCACTAAATCCCGACTTTTCCCGGACACTCAACCAACACCTCGGTCACGTCCAAAGTCCTCCATACCCGGATGTTGTTTGTCACCAGAATCCGTTTTTCTCCTAACACTTTTGTGAAACGAGAGCCATCTTCCACCGATCAAGAAAACAAAGCAACCCGCTTTTCCCGTCTTCCTTCACCTGCAAAAACGAAACAAACCCAAAGCCACCTGCTTTGACGGATCTTTTCTTTTCGTTTTCTCCCGTAACTTCGGTAACCCTCTCCATTTTCCGGTGACATATCCACAACCTGCCGCCAGAATCATCACCTTGTCTTGTTTGTGATAGCCCCAACCTTTTCCGATCTAACCCGTTCCTATCGAGAGTCCTCTTCCACCGGTCAAGAAAACAAAGCTCCTGCTTCTTCTGTTTTCTTTTACCTACTGTGAGCAAGCCAAATCAAAACCCACATGTTCTGATTTCTTTCCGCTTCTTTCTGCTTCTGGTTAGGCTCTCTTTAATCGGGAAAATTTCTGATCAAGGATAGAGACTGCATCTTTGCGGTCTTGACTTTATTCGCGCCTCTACTATGAAAGCATCCTCAACAGCCATCTGTTGCCATCTCCGGGATCGAACCTCCACCATAAACTACAGCCACCTGCTACACACGACGACCATTTTTCTGCCATCTATATTAACTAGAATGTCCGGCCGAGAAACCGTTGCCAAACACCCTGATTCCGCTGTGATGACAGCCTTGCACCCCAAGGCTCCTCCCCTTCGAAAGCCGACTCTCAAACCGGCCCTCTTTTTAAACCGCTCTGATACCAATTGTTGGTACAGGCCCTTTAAAACACACACACAACACACACTACTCACATATGATGTGAACGAAAACTTGTTCTTTATATTCAATAAACAAAGTTACAACTAATGCAAGGAAAGCTACTACTATATATACTACTCTAACTATGCTATCTAATCTAGTTAATAGATCATAATCACGTAAACTTACTCCTAAAGTAAAGCTAGATATGGGATAAAACCCCCATGAATCGGTCTTACTTTTGAACAAGTAAACAATTCTTATTTTCCATGTTTATTATTTGTGGATATCCTCCATTTTGTTACCAATACTCTAAGCTACAGGATCATGACCCATTGACCCATAAACAAAACTATTGAACCGTGATCCAATGACCCGTACCTGTGACCCGATAAATAAATGATTAACCCAACAATCACCCCTTTAATCGTTTATTCACACTTTTCACTCACAGCAGCATTTAACCACTTTCTTTTCGAACCAACTCGATTCTTGACTTTTCCCGGACACCCGACCTCCACCTTGGTCACGTCCAAAGTTATCACTAAATCCCGACTTTTCCCGGACACTCAACCAACACCTCGGTCACGTCCAAAGTCCTCCATACCCGGATGTTGTTTGTCACCAGAATCCGTTTTTCTCCTGACACTTTTGTGAAACGAGAGCCGTCTTCCACCGATCAAGAAAACAAAGCAACCCGCTTTTCCCGTCTTCCTTCACCTGCAAAAACGAAACAAACCCAAAGCCACCTGCTTTGACGGATCTTTTCTTTTCGTTTTCTCCCGTAACTTCGGTAACCCTCTCCATTTTCCGGTGACATATCCACAACCTGCCGCCAGAATCATCACCTTGTCTTGTTTGTGATAGCCCCAACCTTTTCCGATCTAACCCGTTCCTATCGAGAGTCCTCTTCCACCGGTCAAGAAAACAAAGCTCCTGCTTCTTCTGTTTTCTTTTACCTGCTGTGAGCAAGCCAAATCAAAACCCACATGTTCTGATTTCTTTCCGCTTCTTTCTGCTTCTGGTTAGGCTCTCTTTAATCGGGAAAATTTCTGATCAAGGATAGAGACTGCATCTTTGCGGTCTTGACTTTATTCGCGCCTCTACTATGAAAGCATCCTCAACAGCCATCTGTTGCCATCTCCGGGATCGAACCTCCACCATAAACTACAGCCACCTGCTACACACGACGACCATTTTTCTGCCATCTATATTAACTAGAATGTCCGGCCGAGAAACCGTTGCCAAACACCCTGATTCCGCTGTGATGACAGCCTTGCACCCCAAGGCTCCTCCCCTTCGAAAGCCGACTCTCAAACCGGCCCTCTTTTTAAACCGCTCTGATACCAATTGTTGGTACAGGCCCTTTAAAACACACACACAACACACACTACTCACATATGATGTGAACGAAAACTTGTTCTTTATATTCAATAAACAAAGTTACAACTAATGCAAGGAAAGCTACTACTATATATACTACTCTAACTATGCTATCTAATCTAGTTAATAGATCATAATCACGTAAACTTACTCCTAAAGTAAAGCTAGATATGGGATAAAACCCCCATGAATCGGTCTTACTTTTGAACAAGTAAACAATTCTTATTTTCCATGTTTATTATTTGTGGATATCCTCCATTTTGTTACCAATACTCTAAGCTACAGGATCATGACCCATTGACCCATAAACAAAACTATTGAACCGTGATCCAATGACCCGTACCTGTGACCCGATAAATAAATGATTAACCCAACAATCACCCTCTTAATCGTTTATTCACACTTTTCACTCACAGCAGCATTTAACCACTTTCTTTTCGAACCAACTCGATTCTTGACTTTTCCCGGACACCCGACCTCCACCTTGGTCACGTCCAAAGTTATCACTAAATCCCGACTTTTCCCGGACACTCAACCAACACCTCGGTCACGTCCAAAGTCCTCCATACCCGGATGTTGTTTGTCACCAGAATCCGTTTTTCTCCTAACACTTTTGTGAAACGAGAGCCGTCTTCCACCGATCAAGAAAACAAAGCAACCCGCTTTTCCCGTCTTCCTTCACCTGCAAAAACGAAACAAACCCAAAGCCACCTGTTTTGACGGATCTTTTCTTTTCGTTTTCTCCCGTAACTTCGGTAACCCTCTCCATTTTCCGGTGACATATCCACAACCTGCCGCCAGAATCATCACCTTGTCTTGTTTGTGATAGCCCCAACCTTTTCCGATCTAACCCGTTCCTATCGAGAGTCCTCTTCCACCGGTCAAGAAAACAAAGCTCCTGCTTCTTCTGTTTTCTTTTACCTGCTGTGAGCAAGCCAAATCAAAACCCACATGTTCTGATTTCTTTCCGCTTCTTTCTGCTTCTGGTTAGGCTCTCTTTAATCGGGAAAATTTCTGATCAAGGATAGAGACTGCATCTTTGCGGTCTTGACTTTATTCGCGCCTCTACTATGAAAGCATCCTCAACAACCATCTGTTGCCATCTCCGGGATCGAACCTCCACCATAAACTACAGCCACCTGCTACACACGACGACCATTTTTCTGCCATCTATATTAACTAGAATGTCCGGCCGAGAAACCATTGCCAAACACCCTGATTCCGCTGTGATGACAGCCTTGCACCCCAAGGCTCCTCCCCTTCGAAAGCCGACTCTCAAACCGGCCCTCTTTTTAAACCGCTCTGATACCAATTGTTGGTACAGGCCCTTTAAAACACACACACAACACACACTACTCACATATGATGTGAACGAAAACTTGTTCTTTATATTCAATAAACAAAGTTACAACTAATGCAAGGAAAGCTACTACTATATATACTACTCTAACTATGCTATCTAATCTAGTTAATAGATCATAATCACGTAAACTTACTCCTAAAGTAAAGCTAGATATGGGATAAAACCCCCATGAATCGGTCTTACTTTTGAACAAGTAAAAAATTCTTATTTTCCATGTTTATTATTTGTGGATATCCTCCATTTTGTTACCAATACTCTAAGCTACAGGATCATGACCCATTGACCCATAAACAAAACTATTGAACCGTGATCCAATGACCCGTACCTGTGACCCGATAAATAAATGATTAACCCAACAATCACCCCCTTAATCGTTTATTCACACTTTTCACTCACAGCAGCATTTAACCACTTTCTTTTCGAACCAACTCGATTCTTGACTTTTCCCGGACACCCGACCTCCACCTTGGTCACGTCCAAAGTTATCACTAAATCCCGACTTTTCCCGGACACTCAACCAACACCTCGGTCACGTCCAAAGTCCTCCATACCCGGATGTTGTTTGTCACCAGAATCCGTTTTTCTCCTGACACTTTTGTGAAACGAGAGCCGTCTTCCACCGATCAAGAAAACAAAGCAACCCGCTTTTCCCGTCTTCCTTCACCTGTAAAAACGAAACAAACCCAAAGCCACCTGCTTTGACGGATCTTTTCTTTTCGTTTTCTCCCGTAACTTCGGTAACCCTCTCCATTTTCCGGTGACATATCCACAACCTGCCGCCAGAATCATCACCTTGTCTTGTTTGTGATAGCCCCAACCTTTTCCGATCTAACCCGTTCCTATCGAGAGTCCTCTTCCACCGGTCAAGAAAACAAAGCTCCTGCTTCTTCTGTTTTCTTTTACCTGCTGTGAGCAAGCCAAATCAAAACCCACATGTTCTGATTTCTTTCCGCTTCTTTCTGCTTCTGGTTAGGCTCTCTTTAATCGGGAAAATTTCTGATCAAGGATAGAGACTGCATCTTTGCGGTCTTGACTTTATTCGCGCCTCTACTATGAAAGCATCCTCAACAGCCATCTGTTGCCATCTCCGGGATCGAACCTCCACCATAAACTACAGCCACCTGCTACACACGACGACCATTTTTCTGCCATCTATATTAACTAGAATGTCCGGCCGAGAAACCGTTGCCAAACACCCTGATTCCGCTGTGATGACAGCCTTGCACCCCAAGGCTCCTCCCCTTCGAAAGCCGACTCTCAAACCGGCCCTCTTTTTAAACCGCTCTGATACCAATTGTTGGTACAGGCCCTTTAAAACACACACACAACACACACTACTCACATATGATGTGAACGAAAACTTGTTCTTTATATTCAATAAACAAAGTTACAACTAATGCAAGGAAAGCTACTACTATATATACTACTCTAACTATGCTATCTAATCTAGTTAATAGATCATAATCACGTAAACTTACTCCTAAAGTAAAGCTAGATATGGGATAAAACCCCCATGAATCGGTCTTACTTTTGAACAAGTAAACAATTCTTATTTTCCATGTTTATTATTTGTGGATATCCTCCATTTTGTTACCAATACTCTAAGCTACAGGATCATGACCCATTGACCCATAAACAAAACTATTGAACCGTGATCCAATGACCCGTACCTGTGACCCGATAAATAAATGATTAACCCAACAATCACCCCCTTAATCGTTTATTCACACTTTTCACTCATAGCAGCATTTAACCACTTTCTTTTCGAACCAACTCGATTCTTGACTTTTCCCGGACACCCGACCTCCACCTTGGTCACGTCCAAAGTTATCACTAAATCCCGACTTTTCCCGGACACTCAACCAACACCTCGGTCACGTCCAAAGTCCTCCATACCCGGATGTTGTTTGTCACCAGAATCCGTTTTTCTCCTAACACTTTTGTGAAACGAGAGTCGTCTTCCACCGATCAAGAAAACAAAGCAACCCGCTTTTCCCGTCTTCCTTCACCTGCAAAAACGAAACAAACCCAAAGCCACCTGCTTTGACGGATCTTTTCTTTTCGTTTTCTCCCGTAACTTCGGTAACCCTCTCCATTTTCCGGTGACATATCCACAACCTGCCGCCAGAATCATCACCTTGTCTTGTTTGTGATAGCCCCAACCTTTTCCGATCTAACCCGTTCCTATCGAGAGTCCTCTTCCACCGGTCAAGAAAACAAAGCTCCTGCTTCTTCTGTTTTCTTTTACCTGCTGTGAGCAAGCCAAATCAAAACCCACATGTTCTGATTTCTTTCCGCTTCTTTCTGCTTCTGGTTAGGCTCTCTTTAATCGGGAAAATTTCTGATCAAGGATAGAGACTGCATCTTTGCGGTCTTGACTTTATTCGCGCCTCTACTATGAAAGCATCCTCAACAGCCATCTGTTGCCATCTCCGGGATCGAACCTCCACCATAAACTACAGCCACCTGCTACACACGACGACCATTTTTCTGCCATCTATATTAACTAGAATGTCCGGCCGAGAAACCGTTGCCAAACACCCTGATTCCGCTGTGATGACAGCCTTGCACCCCAAGGCTCCTCCCCTTCGAAAGCCGACTCTCAAACCGGCCCTCTTTTTAAACCGCTCTGATACCAATTGTTGGTACAGGCCCTTTAAAACACACACACAACACACACTACTCACATATGATGTGAATGAAAACTTGTTCTTTATATTCAATAAACAAAGTTACAACTAATGCAAGGAAAGCTACTACTATATATACTACTCTAACTATGCTATCTAATCTAGTTAATAGATCATAATCACGTAAACTTACTCCTAAAGTAAAGCTAGATATGAGATAAAACCCCCATGAATCGGTCTTACTTTTGAACAAGTAAACAACTCATATTTTCCATGTTTATTATTTGTGGATATCCTCCATTTTGTTACCAATACCCTAAGCTACAGGATCATGACCCATTGACCCATAAACAAAACTATTGAACCGTGATCCAATGACCCGTACCTATGACCCGATAAATAAACGATTAACCCAACAGATAGAACTGTATTGCATGTAAAATGGTAACGTGTGAATTCCTATGAATTCAATTATACATTGTGATGCCTTTACACTTAAGAGATCATTTGATCACAAATAATATTAATAGTTTACTATATATATATTGATAATTATGAACAACACTAATTAACAAAATTTCCTAAGTTTGATGAGCATTACCAATTATTTTTATTTATGAAAAAAGAAATAACAAGATTCGGTCACTTTCACGAATTTTAATCTAATTATTATACACATCAAAGATCGATTAATGTTGCGAAAGTGCACCATAACTTCGCATTAGAGGAGCCGGTGCCGGCGATGGAGTAGCCCATTGAACGTTGGACGCCTCCAGCTGATTACCAGAATACACTTTGGAGCAAGGTACAAATGTCAAAGATTTTTCATAAGCGCAAGAAGGAAGATTCAAGAAGAAATTAGCACAATCGGCTTTCGATCTCTGATTCGGTAGATAGAAAATGCAGTTCATCTTCACATCAAGAACACCTTTGTTGATCAGTGCCCGACACTTGGGCCCAACCCGAGTGAAATAATTATACGAAGCAGTGAAATTCGACAGTTCCGGTAGGTTGCATAACGGCTCCGGCACTTCGTTGTAGAACTTATTGTTAGCCAAGTTCAGAAGCTCCATTTTCTCTAAGCACTGAAGCGAGTGTGGGATTGGACCGGTTAACTGGTTGAATCCAACGTCTAACACAGTGGATTTATTCAAAAGTCCGATTTCATATGGCAAACAACCGGTTAGCTGGTTGTTCAAGAAAAGAACCTCCAGCAGGGTGTTGGAGGCTTGACCAATGCTCCGAGGGATTCCACCGACGAATTTGTTGTTAGCCAGGGTTAGATAAAGCGCCGGCGTGGAGCCAAGGTTTTCCGGGAGTGTTTGCTCGAAATTGTTGTTGTTGATGAAGAGCAAGTCGAGGCCGAGAAGGAAGACTTGTGGAGGAACAACGCCAAAAAAGGCATTGAACCTGAGGTCAAGGAATTCTAACTTCGTGGCATGGAGGACTTGGTTTGGGAAGTTGCCGGATAATTTGTTGTTACTGAGGTCGAGCTCATATAAGTAGCGGAGTGTGCCTATATCAGTGGGTATGGTGCCTGTGAAGTTATTGGAATTTGCATGGAAAAATGCGAGATCTTTTAAACCGCTTAGGAATTCAGTGAGGGTTAGATTTGGGCCATACAAATTCCTGTTGTTGAAGTTGACGCCGGAGATGGTCTTTTGTATAACATCCGGTACAATGTCGCAAATGAACCCTTTGTAATCCCTGCAAATATTGTTGCCTTCCCATGTTTTCGTAATGCCTGTCGGATCGATTGTCACTTTCTTTTTGAAGGCTTGGATGACGTCATAGTATCCTCGTAGTAGCTCGCTCTCGAAACCACTGAAACCATCTGGTGTTGGCCCATGTGATGGCGGATCTGTTGGTTTTGGTGATGATTGTGGACTTGGTGATGGTGGAAGTGGAAGTGGAGGTGGTGTTGGTGTTGGTGATGGTGATGGTGATGGTGGAGGTGGTGATTGTGGACTTGGTGATGGTGGATGTGGAGGTGGAGGTGGTGGTGGTGTTGGTGTTGGTGTTGGTGAACACGGAGGGGGAGGTGGAGGGGGGCAATCTTGATATTCCGGCGGTGGTGGCGATGGAGACGCAGCAGCACCACCTATGATTATCTCAAGTGTTTCTCTAGGAGTAACAGCTTCGCCATTAATAGCAAAGAGATGAATTATGCAAATCAAGAGTAGAATTACGTGAAGGCCGCCCATCTCTGATCAGAGGAAGTTCAGTGGGATAAAAAAAAAAGATAACGAATTAATTTGATTAAATAATAGTCACCGGCATAATACTGATGTAAACTTGTCTATTTCCTCATTTGTTTCCCGAAATGTATTATTTAGTAACAATGACAATTCGCCAGCAAGTATTGGACTATTGGTTCAGCCGATAACCTAGCAAATAGAAAGTTGACAATGAAGGTATCATTTGAAATTAAGATTTGAGTTATTTGTTCATTATTGATTAATTCTTTGGTGGGAATATTATTTATTAAGGTAATTAATTTTTTTAGTTTGTTTACACGTGGATAATTATTTTTTTTATATATTTAGTAATGAATTTTTTTGAAAGTGTTCACATATAACCATTATAATCTGTTGTAACATGTTACATCCGGTATGTGAACCATTTCAATAAGTTTGTTATCTAAATGTGTAAAAAAAATAGTTACCAAAATATGAATAAAACGAAAACTAAGCGTAATTTACACGAACGGTCCCTATGGTTGGAAAATTTTATGCAGTTGGTCCCTAATTTATTTATTTTAAATTTTATGCAGTTGGTCCCTAATTTATTTATTTTTTTAACTTTGATAGTCTTTACTGTTTATTTTTGTTGCGTGCGTGGTCTCTGTCTTACCTAAAAAGACTATTGTGCATTTATTAATTTATTTTTTTAATTAATTTTCTTAATTGTTTATTTTTTTTATATATTTAAAAAAATTAATAGACCCATATATGTCATCCTCCCCAACTTCTCTTTTCCTTTCCATCTTTAGTGTCATCGATGTCTTCACCATCCTTTTTTTTTTTCGGTCCTTCAACTCCGGAGAACCAACACCACAACCTATAGTCTCTTCATCGAATTTTCCACCACTACAACCCAATGCATCACAAAAAGAAGAGATATTTGGTTGTGGTGTTGGTTAGCCGGAGTTGAAGGACCGAAAAAAGAAGGGATGGTGAAAATGTCGATGTCACTAAAGATGGAAAGGAAATAGAAGTTAAGGAGGATGAGATACAGATATGTGAGGTCTGTTAATTTTTTCATGATTGCAAAAATCAGGATTAATCGTGTATTAATCATTTGGCATTCTCCAACCAACTGGGATTAGTGTGTTTGACGGAAATTAAGGATTAATCGGGTTTGACGGGATTAATCGGTCAACAAGAGTTAACAAAAGTCAAAAAAGTAAAAAAATAAAAAATAAAAAAAATTCAAAAATTTAAAATTTTTTTTACTCCAAAATTTTCAAAATTTCAAAATTTCAAATACTATACCAAATGTTCATATTTTCGTATTTTCAACTATTCAAATTACCAATTCTCTTATTTTCTATTTTTGAAGTACTTATTTTTCTTAAAACATATTAATATATATTTTTTAATTTTAATATTTTATTAATAATCTATAGTCTACGATTAATCCCCGATTTATCTCCGTCAAGACCGATTAATCCCTTAACGCCAGCCGACCGTCGTGCTATGATCGAACGATTTTTACAACCTTGATTTTTTTAAATATATAAAAAAAATACACAAATAAGAAAATTAATTAAAAAATAAATTAATAAGGGCACAATAGTCTTTTTTAGGTAAGAAAAAGCGTGCAACAAAAGTAAACAATAGGGACCATCCGAGTTAAAAAAAAAAGTTAGAGACCAAACGCATAAATTCCGCCAAACCACAGGGATCATTCGTGTAATTTACTCTTATTTTTCGTTTTGTTCGTATTTGGGTAATAATTTTTTTTACACATCTAGGTATCGAACTTACTGAAAGTGTTCACATATGACCATTATGACCAGATGCAACAGGTTATAATGGTCATATGTAAACACTTCCAAAAAGTTCGTTACCTAAATGTGTACAAAAAAAATAGTTATCCAGATATAAACAAACTGAAAAGTTAATTACCTTAATAAGTCATATTCCCTTCTTTGTTAAGTTGATGGTGACTCTACGACCATTGGTCTTGCTACATTCGAAGTAGTCGGTAGTATTGATATATTAATAGTGGTTTAATCCTATTGTAATTTAATAATTGCTTTATGTATCTCAAGGTCACCAAAAATGAGAAACCGTGCATTGAAAAACAACACGTGTTCATACCATTTGCATTTGAAACGTTTGGTTTCCTTACGCCGGATGTGGTGAAACTTCTTAATATAGTACAACGGATCATGCATAATAATCTTATGTCCTCTTGATCTATAGATGTAGAGTTTTCAAAAGAATTAACTTTACCATACAAAAAAGCTTAGCAGCGCAACTTTTGTTGTCTGTTTGCTTTCTCATTCGTTGTACGATGATAAATAAGTTTTATTAATAGGATATTTGTATTTAGGAAATAAAATGTATACACAACAATAATAAATAATGGTGGGTCAATAAGGATGCAAACATATGGGCGACGGTTGATGATATGTTTCCTCTAGCTATTAAGATAGACCATAATTTAAAATATGTATACTTTTAATGAGAACCAGCAAAAAAAGTTATATATATATATATATATATATATATATATATATATATATAGAGAGAGAGAGAGAGAGAGAGAGAGAGAGTTAGGTTCAAATGTGGATTCACATCTATTGTGTGGACATATGGATAATGTTATTCTGTGAGAATTACAAAGAAAATATATTGTTTGATAATATGAATACGTTCAATCTTATATAATTATTTTAATTATTAAGCATTTTCACTAATTAAATCCGCTATAAGGTTATTATATACTTCTTTTAATTATTCTCATCCTGTCAGAATGTTATCAGGATGTTTATTGAGTCGTATTCTGTAAGAATTAAAATAAATAAAAAAACGATGAATGAGAACAAAAATAAACTAGAATGGGTGAGAATCCATTAAAATAACAATAGTTCTGTAAGATTGAACGTATTCACATTACTAAACAACATATTCTCTTAGTAATTTTCATAAAATAGCATTATCCACACGTCCACAGAATAGTTGTCCATCCACATTATAACCTAGCCATATATATATATATATATATATATATATATATATATATATATATATATATATAGGGAAAAGTGAATATACCCTTAAGGGTATATAAGCTTAGGTACCCAAACTCACTATATTACGTCGTTTTGTATTATATAATACATTCTAATTGTCTAATGTTCTTATAATTTAACTTCTAACTTGATTTACTTTCATGATTTTTATAAATTACACATTTATCTTTCTCTTACATATTTTTCATTTTCAACTACAATATATATAGATAATAGGTGTTCGGTAAAAGGATATGATGTAGGAGAAAGATAATAGTGAAAATTGGAAAATCTTGAAAGTAAATCAAGTTAGGGGTTGAAGTTTAAGAACATTATAATGAATATATCAAACAAAATGACGTATTATAACGTATTTGGGTACCTAAGTTTGTATACCCTTAAGGGTATATTCACTTTTCCCATATATATATATATATATATATATATATATATATATATATATATATATATATATATATATATATATATATATATATATATATACCTTAAAAAGTATTTACAAGATTTTGCTGAATTTTAAGAGGTACAAGCTTTTAAGCATCATATACAATAATTTTATGCATCGGAGAATAAATCTTATCCGGTCAAAGACAAATTTTGAATAAGTCTTCTAAACTTATCTTCAAATTGAATGGGTTAAATATGAAAAAGTCAAATAAGATGATGATGATAAGATTTTGAATAGGTCAAAGTTTGACCAAGTGTTCCTCATATCCAATTGAATCGGTAAATACTAAATCTTATCTGGTCAACATTTATGAAAAAGTCAAATAAGATGATGATGATAAGATTTTGAATGAGTCAAAGTTTGACCAAGTGTTCCTCATATCCAATTGAATCAGTAAAGACTAAATCTTATCCGGTCAACATTTATGAAAAAGTCAAATAAGATGATGATGATAAGATTTTGAATGGGTTAAACCGTTAAAGTTTGACCAAGTGTTCCTCATATCCAATTGAATCGGTAAATACTAAATCTTATCCAGTCAACATTTATGAAAAAGTCAAATAAGATGATGATGATGATAAGATTTTGAATGAGTCAAACTTTGACCAAGTGTTCCTCATATCCAATTGAATCGCTAAATATTGAATCTGTCAATAATAATGAAAAAGTCAAATAAGATGATGATAAGATTTTGAATGGGTCAAAGTTTGACCAAGTGTTCTTCATATCCATTTGAATCGGTCTAATACGATATACACGTTATAAAAACATTTCATATAAACTGGAAGAGGCACATTCATCTAGCATTCATCTATCATGAATGCCTTGCCATTGACCGCAAAACCTTGGTTCTCTCTCATGCTTGCTAGCTCATCCTTTGTTTTTCTTTCTATTAGTATCGAATAAGCCCAAAAAATGTCTTACGTTTAATCCTAGCCTAGGTATAAGAAATCTCTATCTGTTCGTCATTTTGTTTAACAAATTTTTTATGTCATTTTGTTGATCCGCACCCGTCGCTTTGCGCGGGTAAACGGCTAGTGTGTGTATATATATATATATATATATATATATATATATATATATATATATATATATATATATATATAAATGAAAACCACTAAAGGTTAAGAACTCTAAGAAACACTTATATTTAGTTTATTTTTGTCTATTCAAAGTTATTTGATTTTTTTAATTTATGAAAAATGACCAAAAACTGATAAGGGCGTAGTTGTCTTTTTATGAACTTTAATATAGTATCTACATTTAGATAAGTAAAGCACATCTCAAATACTTTTGCAAGAAAATATCTCACATCCTCTCGACCTCTCCCACTAACTCTACAACCTACTACCGCCATCGCCTACTAACGTTGCTACTTACCGCCGCTGTCACCTCCCTCCACTCTCCACTTCTTTACTACCGCTTTAGACCGCCAGAAAACTCACCAACCGCCTCCAGCCTCTCAGATCTGAAGTTTTCTAGTGACTTCATCTTCTCCAGTTCAGATGTACAATCTCTAACGATTATCACCATCGTCTATGTCTGTCCTCTATCGGTTCTCCAGTAAACTGATGGCACCAACGACACCAAACAACCACCAGGTATGTACCTATTGTTGGTAGCTACTACCATCACCATCGAATTGCAAGTATCATCGCCAAAACACCAGATTTGACCTTCTACACCTTTAGATCTGTGATTTGTGCTTTTTCTCCGGATCTCCGATGTACATATTTGATGAAGCACGAGAAAAACTATCTGATCCGCTTCTATCTGACGAAGCATAAAGCTCTTTGTCACCTCCAAATGTTTGTCCTCCTCCATATCTACTTTTTTCTTCAGAGGACCACTAGATATTGCCTTTATCTTCATTCACACGATATCTGATCAGATCTGATGTGGATCTGAGCATTTGGTGTTATTTTACAAATGTTTTTCTTTCTATTTCATCATTTTGTCGTTGGATCTACATCAGATATGTTCTCCTACCGTAGGTGTCGTCGTCAAAGCATCACAAATCACAATCGTAGTCATAATCGTAACCTACAAGGTGCTAATCTTGAACTCGTTTTTTTTTCCAGAACTCTTGAACTTGTTTTTTCTCTTATCTGTGCCATCATTGGCGAAATATTTGTCAAATTTGTTCCAGATCTGTTATGCACCACCTCCTCATCATCTCTAACTCGTCTCCATCTTTTTCTCTCTTATCTTTGGTTGAAGCACCACCAAATCGACATCAGATCTGATGTTTTGGTGCATTTTCAAGTAAAATCTGGTGTTTGTTTTATATGGTGTATCGGTGGTTGGTGGTGGTTCCACTACCGCATCAGATATGGTCTCTAATGATGATGTTTACAAAAGGAAGTTCTAAAAAAAGACACACACAAGGTGTTTGATGAAACGCCTGAATGAAATTTGGTAAGTTATTAAGTTGTGAATGCATACTTTGTGTGAATGTCTCTGTATATTTGTTGTGTATTAAACTGGGAGTTAATGAAATGCCGCAATAAATTCATAATTTTGTGTATTAAATTGTAAATTTATATAAAGTTGTGAATTGTGTGTATTAAGTTGTGATATTTGTGTTTAATCGTGTATTAAATGCATTAAACTGTGAATTTTTTGTTAAAATTGTGAATTAACTATATTAAATTGTAAATTTATTAAATTGTGAATTGATTGCATTAAGCTATGAATTAACCATATTAAAAGTTTTAAGTTGATAATATAGTTGTGAATGTATACTTTTTGTGTATGAAAATGTGAATTTTATGTATTAAGAAAAGCTTGTAGAACTCGTTACTTGGTACATGTTCGGCTGACTACCGAGCAGCGAGTACTCGGGAGTACTCGGATTTGGAAATTTGTGTATAAATATTTTTAGGGAAATTATGTATGTGAAAATCATAAGATAAAATCATAAGTTGATTGAAATATATAACAAAATTGGATACATATGAATACACAAAAAATGAAAAACACGTAATGGTCTCACTTCGTGAATAATGATTGAAAATTTAAGATATATATGTAGTAAAAATCGCATGTGTGTATGTTAAACAATAAATCATTAAGTACATTATACATATTAATCACCGATTTGACCGAATTTCACAACACTACTCAGTTCAGTAAGGGGCGGATCGAGGAGTACTCGGGATTATGTAACTCGCCTCGGCAAGGGGGGAGTAGCGAGTACTCGGAGGAGTAATCGGTCAACTCGGCGAGTTTTACAACACTGTATTAAGATATTATTTTTGTGTTTTAAACTATGAATTGACTACATTAATATGTAAAGTTTATGTTTAAACTGTGAACTGCCTATATTAAGTTGTGAATTTTTTGTATTAAAATATAAATTCACTGTAGTAAGTTGCAAATTGACTGGTATTAAGTTGTGATTAATTTATAATATTTTTATTTCCTTATGCAATATAAGATTTAAGAAATATTATACACAAATATAATTTTATCTAATTTTCAATAAAGTAAGTAAAATTTAAATTGTGAATATTTATGCTGATAAACTTTGAAAGATATACTAGCATATAGATATGAAGATATAAATGTAAGTTTTAAGCTGAGAATATAGTTATGAATGTATAATTTTGTGCGTTAAAATGTGAATTTATTATATTAAGCTGTGATTTTTTTGTAATTAACTAAGAATTAACTGTAATAAGATGTGAATTTTTAATGAATTTTGTGTTAAAATATGAATGATTTATGTATGAACATTTGTATTAATTTCCTTTGAATATATGTATTTTTTGTGTTGTATAAATATGTAAGAATGTATTAGTTTTTATAACTATTTTGCATTAAACTGTGAATAAATGAATTAATTAGTTTATTAAGTTGCGAATATAATATTTAAGTTGTTAATCAGTGATTATATATATATATATATATATATATATATATATATATATATATATATATATATATATATATATATAGAGAGAGAGAGAGAGAGAGAGAGAGAGAGAGATCTTATTTGGAATGAATGATGGTTGCGATGGTGACACAGGTGGTTGGTGGTAGCATATGGTAGTAGGTGGTGGTAGAGTTTGGATTTGACATATTTGAATATTTGAATTAGTGTATAGTGAATTGTATTATGTTACGTTGTGAATTTTTATGTAATAAACTAAAAATGGATTGTATTAAGTTGTATATGTTATATAAATTTTGTGTTAAAATATGAATGAATGTGTGCATGAAAACATTAAGCTATATATCAGTGAATTAATATGTTTATTAAACTGTGAATATGATATTTTCTATTAAGCGAATTAAAATGTATTACCAAATAAATAAGAACTACAATGTTTTCTATTAAGTTGTGAATACAAACAGAAAATGCCATTGAATTTGGTGTTAGTCTAATGGTGGTCCGACGGTAGTCTGGCGGTGTTCGTATGACTGTCCAACACCAAGTATCAACTAGTCGTATACTAGAAAATGGAAAAGTTTGATGAATATAATATTAATGTTTGATTTATCTAAAATGCCCTTAATGAAAACATTTGAAAAAATAGTTCTTACGGTTCTTAACCTTCTTGAAAGGGTAATGAATTTTCAAGTTTGTTCACATTTAGTCACTGAATTTTTTTTTCGTGATTGATTTACCCCAGAATTATTTGAATTTGTTCACATTTTACTTTTATGACCAGTTATACTGAATTTTTTCCGTGCTTGATTTACCTCGGAATTATTTGAATTTATTCACATTTTACCCTTATGACCAAAAAAAATTGGAAGTTTTTAACCTTTCAAGCTATTATCATATAAATGGTTCTAAACGTTATTAAGAATTAGCACAAGCTAAATATTGAAGGTCACAAAAGTGAGGATGTTGTAGTAATCGTGTGATATACCTTTATTGTGTAAGGTACTACAAACAACATTTAGAAATACAATAGAAGCAAATTTAATCACATAGAAATTGAAGAAACAAAGATTGTTATGGTTTTAGAAATATACTTAAGACATAGGAAACAGTTTTCACTTCAAATGGTGGAGGCGGTCGTTGTAGATCGTGCGAGGACAAGATAACATATGATAAATAAGCATAAAGATAATGCAATGTTAAAATTGAATGAGGTTTTTCTCTTTACAAAGACACGAGCTTTGATTAGAAAGTGTGGATGCATAAGACCAACGTTGTGGAGTAGTACATGAGTAGTCTAGGTGCTAGTTGTCTTTACATTGTTTGTGCATTTTGCCTAGTTTTCACTGTTTTTACTTTTAACTTGTTTTGTCGATATTTTTTTCCTAGTTATTACTTGTATCTACCTTTTCTATTTGTATGTTGGTTCTATATGTACCTTCTCACCATGCTCCATTTGAATTTCAATCTATTTTTCGTTTTATTGCTCGTATATGTGTCTTTTTGCCTTTGTGAAACTTTACTAATTATTACATTTTTGTGGGTGACATTTTAATTATACGTGAATAAAGAAACTCTAGTTAAAAGTTTATCTCATTGACTAGGATTAAAGCAATGAACTACTACATGGTTATGTGATATGCGGTCTATTCTGTAAGACTCCTTACAAACACAACACAAAACAAATTGTAGTGATTGAAATCAAAATTATTAATCTAAGTAATTGCTAGCAATAAGTAAAATAAACTAAGGGATTATTACAAAATTGGATAATGACGTGAAAGGGTAACAAACTTTCAACCAGTTCATATTCATATTCAGTCACTGAACTTTTTTTCGTGCTTGATTTACTCATGAATTATTTGAAATGTTCACATTTTACTCTGCTGACCGGTTGTAACCGGTCATAAGGGTGAAATGTGAACAATTTCAAATAATTTAAGGGTAAATCAAGCACAAAAAAAATTAGTGACTAAATATGAACATAATTAAAAATCTGTTACCCTCTCAAGTCATTATCTGTATATATAAATATAAGTTGGATCGAGTGAGTACTCAAAAGTAAGTGAGGACTACGGCGACAAATCTTTGTCGCAAGATTGAAAAAGTAAAAGGTGAAGATTTGATTTTATTTATCATCAATATCTCGCGAGATGATATGAGGTTTTTGTAATTATGTGTGAGATTTTAACAATTTATAGCAAAAGTTAATTGTTTGGAGGTTAAATGGGTAAAAGCGAAGAAGGAAATTAAAAAAAGAATAAAAACCCCTCCAACGTGTGAATCCCCCCCCCCTTCCTATTTTTTTTCTATCTGCCACATATCAAGCCGTCATTTGGTGGGGGTGGGGGGGGGGGGGTTCCACTCACTTCGTTTTTTGGCCATAACTTTTTTTTCTTTGAAAAAAGAAATTTGAAAAACCCAAAGTTCTTAAAATTTAATTCTCTATAAACTGAGCACAACATGAACTCCTTAAAAAAAGGAAAAATATTAAAGTATGTAGTAAAGATATTTAAAAATCCATGAACTCTTTCTTGCTTCCACGACCAACTCACTTCTTTATTTTTGTTTTTATTTCTTGCTTCCATGACCAACTCACTTCTTCCAAAATATTAAAGTATGTAGTAAAGATATTTAAAAAAAGTTATTCCTACTCGGATTGATTTAATGGCCCAAGCTGAAATCCATGAACTTTTTCTTGCTTCCATGACCAACTCATCACCATCTGCTGCCTTTACTGCACAAACTCGTCAGAACAGCCAACCATCCACTCGTGGTTGGTGTAGAAACTCGAAGGGTGCTTACTCTGGTGGTTTTGGTCATGGGAGACACCCACCACATTGCCAACTTTGCCGAAAAAATGGTCACTATGCAAACATGTGTCATGATCTTGCTACATATGCCACCATATCGGTACTTCTTCAATCAATAACAATGTACAACTTTTAGATGTTCTTGTTGTG
This sequence comes from Lactuca sativa, assembly GCF_002870075.4. Classification (NCBI taxonomy): domain Eukaryota; kingdom Viridiplantae; phylum Streptophyta; class Magnoliopsida; order Asterales; family Asteraceae; genus Lactuca; species Lactuca sativa. Next base: position 258,004,431 of record NC_056627.2, read on the forward strand.
CCTCATCTTACCAAAAATTTGCTATTTATTAGAAAATGAACTAATGTTCACTATTTAATGTTCTCTTTTCTAACAAGTTCTTTAACATTTAGAATCGAGAAACAAAATGGATTCTAACAAAGGGCAACATTGATCAAGGTTTATATGTGCTTGAGCGGGAACCGAAGGCTTTTTTTTTGTTTTTTTATCTATTTTATGAAATAAATGCCCTAAATCTTCTTGTGAACTTTGGCATACCAGAACATGCAACTTTTGATAATATTTCTTTGTTGAAAACACGTGGATGTTTGTCTTTTACTTCTATTTTACTAAAACCGGTTGTTTGTTCTGATGGGATTTAGGTAAACAAACAAAAATAAAACCATTTAGTTTTTATGCAACCTAAATAGGATCTATGTTTTCTCCATTGAACCTATAACTAAGAACATCAAAAAGAACCCTAGAAACCCTAGGATATTTTCGAAAAAAGATGAGAGGGTTTTAGGATTACATACCTTTTAGTTGTTATAGAAAACAACTAGAAATTCCCTTTGAAAATCTATTGGAAGCTAGCACCACAAATGCCGTGCCTCTAATGGAATCACACCCAAGCTAGCAAGAGGATAAATTAAGAGAAAGGAGAGGGGAGAAACAAAATTTGTCCAAGGCTTGTAAAGGGAAGGAGTGGACGAAATCAAAGGGCTAGGGGTTCCTTATATAGTTGAAGATACTTGGGGCCAAAGCTAGGGTATACGGGATAAGCTCTAGATTCCCTTGCTTGGTGACCAAGCAGCCACATTCCCTTATCCAAAGGGCCTTGGACGAAATCATTTAGGCCTTACCCTAGATTATTTTCGTCCACCTCATTCCATGAGGTTCTAGAGCCTTCCTTCCTCAACTATTAATAAATAACCAAACAGTCTTTGTACTTTTAGTTAACCCAATTAATCCTAAAATTAATTTCAACTAATTTTTGATTAATTATTAATTAAATAGTATGATTTCTAATTAATATATTATTATCATAACACATTAATAAACCATTTATTTAATTTATTATTCACATAATACATTAATATCTCTCTCTTTAAAAGTCATCATGTCCAGTTTCTAGGTTTGAGGGCAACTTAAAAGAATTGTGCTACTATCAATTCAAGTATATGCCAATTTTAGTTATGGGCTTAGACACCTAATCCAACAATCCGCCACTTTGATAAGTCTATAACTATAATTGTCATTATAACTGCTGAATCGATCAGCAAATTGTAGCTTTCAAAAGCCGATGTCGAAATCTAACCCAATTAGTTACGTGTCTTAAGATAAGTGGTCATATAATCCTCCATTCTGCAAGATATCATTCAAACATGAGACATGGAATAAAACCAATCTCATTGTCCAAGACTTTGCTTCCCGGTTTCTGATTTGTAAAGACATAGAACTTCTAATTGAACACAACAATTTAGTCCTCGCCGATCTCGACACTATAAGTCAACACCAAATCACCGAGGGGCCCAAAGATATCGCTTTTCCCATTAGGGAAAAAGGAACGAATAAACTTTGACTTATATGCTTGCACCATTTACTCATCAAATCATGCATGACAATACGTTTTATAACATCAAGTTATTGATGCATTTACTTATTATCAATACACAACCAACTGGTAAACTACAACTCATATATCTTTGTTTTAAGATTATAATATATTATCGTCTCAAAATTAATCGTGATAAATTCCTTGAAGTAATTCTCTGAGCGTGGGTTTATCCAATACTTAAAGTACTCATGAACATTGTAGCAATACCTATGTCAAAAACTCTTTAGACAATCTACAATTCAATTCATGACAGTCTTAATTTACTACTTACTTCCAAAACAATGAACGATTGTGGAGTTTGAATAATCAAATTATTTGGGAAGTAAAACATGCAAAATTGAAACACATAAATAAATAATTGACAAAGCAGTAAACAAACTCATAAATAATTTAATCACCAAAATCAATTACATTTAATATGTTTCAAGTTTCAAACAAAATTTAACTAACTACTAAAACTATTATAATCTCTCATAGGTAGAGATATGCTCATGGCATGTTGAATGTGTTTAGACCTACTCGGACCCTTTATGAGTGGATCTGTAGGATTCTCTTCAGATGATATTCTCTTCACAATGATGTGAACTTCTTCTACTCCATGTCTGATGAAATGGTACTTTCTATCAATACGTATTGATCTTTCATGATCTCTTGGTTCCTTTGTCAAGGCAATCGCTCCTTCATTTTCACAGAAAAGTTCCATCGACTCCTTAATGGTTGGAACAACTCCAAGGTCTCCGATGAAGTTCTTTAACCAATTGCTTCCTTCGATGCTTCACTTGCCGCTATGTATTTTGATTCACATATAGAATTAACCACTGTCTCTTGCTTGGAATGTTTCCAAGTAACTGATCCTCCATTAAAAGTAAACACCCTGCCAGATTGAAAATGGAAGTTGTCTTTATCAGTTTGAAAGTTGGCGTCACTATACCAAGTTGATCTCAATGTATCACTACCACCAAGTACTAGGATCTAGTCGTTAGTCCATCACAAATACTTAAGAATGTTCTTAACTGCTATCCACTGAGCTTTACATGGATTTCCCTGATAACGACTGACCATGCTTAGAGCAAAGGACACATTGGGGCGAGTACATGTCATAGCATATATGATTGATCCAATGGCAGAAGTGTATGGAATCCAACTCATTTATACTATCTCTGTATCGGTACTCAAACTCTAAGTCTTACTCAGTTTGGAATTACGTTTGATGGTCAGTTCTCCTTTCTTGGAAATTTCCATACTAAAACGTTTTAGCACCTTTTCCATGTATTTACTTTGAGTAAGTCCAATTAGTCTTTTACTCCTATCCCTTAGAATTCTTATCCCTATAATATAGGCAGCCTCACCTAGGTCCTTCATAACGAAACACTTTCCAAGCCAAGACTTAACCTCTTGCAAAGTTGGAATGTCGTTTCCTATAAGAAGTATGTAATCAACATACAATATATACCAGGAAGGTTACAATAATCCCACTAGATTTGACATATACACAGGACTCATCTTCACTTCTAAATAAGCCAAACTCCTTGACTTTCTCGTCGAAGAAAAGATTTCATCTGCAAGATGCTTGTTTCAATCCATAGATTCATTTCTCAAGATTACACACTCTATTAGGAAACTTTCCATCAACAAAACCCTCTAGCTGAATCATGTAAACATCATCAACCAACTTCCGACTAAGGAAAGCAGTTTTAACATCCATCTGCCAATTTTCATAGTCATGAAAGGCAATTATGGCTAGCATTATCCTAATAGATTTTATCTTAGCCACCAGTGAGAAGGTCTAATCATAGTCGACCCCTAGGGTTCGAGTAAAGCCATTTGCAACCAGTGATGCTTTGAATGTGTGCACATTACCATCCATGTCGGTCTTCTTGTTGAAGATCCATTTGCAACCAACTGTCTTCCGACTAGGTTGTTGATCAACCAAATTCTAAACCTGGTTGTCATACATGTACTTGTTCTCGCTGTCCATTGCCTCTTTCCATTTGGCTGCCTTAGGGTATGCCATTTGTTCCTTATAGTTAGCTGGTTCATCCAAAATTACCAGTGTATTATCACTAATAAACGTATCACCGTCTGTAGTTATATGGAAACTGTAGAACTCAAGTGGCATGCTAACTCTACTATAGCAATGTAGAGGTAATGAATTTTCAACTAGTTCAACTGGAATCTCTTCCTCTGGTTGAACCCTAGCATCTTTAGAGGTTCATTCATCGGTTGAATCTTGAATCTCTTCAACGTCAATGGTGCTCCCACTGTCCTCTTTGCATATGATCTCTCTCTCTCTCTCTCTCATGAAAGACTCATATTCGTGCTACAAAGACCACATTCTCACTAGTTTTGTAGAACAAATATCCAATGGACTTATATGGGTAGCCGATGAAAATATATCTCTCACTTCGAGGTTTAATCTTGTCGTGAGTCTCTCGTCTAACAAAAGCTTCACAACCCTAACCCTTGATATGTGCTAACGATAGAACTTTCCTTTTCCACATCTCGTGAGGTGTTTTGGCAATCTTCTTAGTTGGGACAAGATTAAGAATATAGGCGGCAGTCTCTAAGGCATACCCCAAAATAAAATTGGAAGAGAAGCTCGACTCATCATGAAACAAACCATGTCCAACAAGGTTCGATTTCACCTCTAAGACACACCATTAAGTTGTGGTGTCTTATGAGGGGTCAATTGTGAAACTATTCCACATCCTTTAGGTGGTCGTGTGTGACATCCCCATTTTCTCGGCCAGAAAAGACCGATTTTGTTTATGCTTTATAAAAATCAGAGTACCTCTTGTAATAAAAATGTTTGCGGAATTTGTTCCCAGTAAAACATGATAAATACGTTATCAAAGCATTTCTGAATAAAAGTATTTTTATTTATTTTAAAACATTTGGGATGTCATCGTCAATACAAAAACATAAGCATAAACAGAACTTACATTCATTATCACTAGTGATTTATATCTCCTTAACCTCTCAGTGTAATGTGACTTCACATCAGCACCTGTGATATAAATAAACTGAGTGGGTCAGGTTGGGAAACCTGGTGAGTACATAGGGATTTCAATCCCACAATGTTATATCATATATATAATTTAGAACTCACAAAATATACAATTTCACCATATATGTATAAGTAACTCTTATCCCACCCCGTCGATCCTCACAATGAGACTATCCATACTCTCAAACCCAAGATTAACCGTTTTACCTAATCCATACTCCTGGATCATAAATGAATGGCTTTACCTAATCCATACTCTCAGATTAATGACGAATGGTTATGCCTAATCCATACTCTCGGACTAGGGATGAATGACTAATCCATACTTTCGGATTAATGACGAATGATTATGCCTAATCCATACTCTCGGACTAGGGACGAATGACTATGTCTTAATCCATACTGTCGGACTAAGGACAACTAGCTATGTCTTAATCCATACCCCTGAATTATTGACAGTTGACTATATCCAATCCATACTCTCGGACTAGGGACAATGACTGTGTCTAATCCATGCTCCTGGATAAATGACATATACTAAAGTTCTATTCTCTGAGTATAACTCACTTGTACTCGTAAGAAAATAGTACCCAATATTCCTCATAATTAATTTAGGTCTGCTCTTTATCCTAAATCATCATATATAATCAGGTATGTTCTTTAACATGTATTTCAGGCAACATCAATTAACTCGCACATAAACATATAATTAATACTTCAATCAATACTTGTATTAAAATCATGTTCATGAAAGGGACTATGCACTCACCTGATACGGTGGTGATTCCGAACTTAGACAGCGCTTCGCTTCTTAAAAAATAATTTCCTTCGACGAAACCTAGTATTATTACCACTAGAGTTTAGTCTATTATTTGCCGAGACTAATTAATAGTCTAGTTATTATTACTATTGTATAAGTGTTAATCAATACTTATATAACCCATAATAATAATAGCCAAAGTACTTATTATAAGTTCCTAATAACGTTACTATAATTAAATAAAAGTTGTTTAAAAAATAGCGTAGGCGTAGCTTATTTACAACGGGTTTTATGGAAAACCGGGCTTCGCTGGAGCAGCGTTTCTGAGCCGAAAGCTTTTCTTTTCGGAGCCGTCGGGAGCTCCGGGGCTTCCTTATCGTGCTAGGGAGGTTCCTTAGACTTGGGAGGGGTTTAGGGAGGCTAGAGAGAAGTTAGAGAGAGAAAGAAAGGCTTATGGTGTGAAGAAAATATGAGGAGTTCACCCTTTATTTATAGGAGTTTTATAGTAAAGTAGTCTCTAAGCTTCGTCCGTATATTCCGCGTACGAGCTCCGTTTTCTACGTTATTTATATCCACGCGTTGGTATTTACGAGTACTACAACTTTCATTTAGACCCCGTCGTCTAATTCTTATTGTATCTCAGATTTACAAAACTGTATTCGAATTCGCCGCGCTCGAAAAGTAGAGACTAAGCTTTGTCCATATCTTTCGCATACGAGCTTCGTTTTCGACGTTATTTATATCCACGTGTTAGTATCTATGAGTACTACAACTTTCATTTAGACACTGTTGGCTAATTCTCATTCTATCTCGGATTTACAAAATTGTATCGAATTCGTCGCGCTCGAAGAGTAGAGACTAAGCTTCGTCTATATCTTTCGCATACGAGCTCCGTTTTTTACTGTCTTTTTATTGTTTTATTCCTATTAATGATATCTTCATTTCTATTTTAGATTATTTTGGCTGAAAATCGACCGATCTAAAATTCGAATTTTCGGGTTTTGCACTGTTATGCTAAATGTTAGAAAAATCATAACTTCCTCATACGAAGTCAGATTTGGGCGGATGTTCTCGGTTTAACGTATACTACAACTTTGGCTTAGATCACTAAGGCCAAAAAGTCCTCTATCGTCAATTCACTATTTACGTCTCACGGTGCCGTGCCGGTTTTGCCGAAAAACTTCGACGGGCCATAACTTGTTCGTTATAACTCGGATTTCGGCGTTCTTTATATGTATGGAACCCTTGAGATATTCTACAACTTGGTTAAGATTAATCCTTCTAAATAATATTCCATTAAAAACTCATTTTTGACGCTCATAATTGGCTAGCCCGAATCTGCGGGCATTACATCGTGGGATTCGATATTAAGATACTCTACGCCTGTATCTGATTAGAGCATCTTTATCTTTCTGCCCAACTCATTCTCGACCTCATGTTTAAACTCTTTGAACATTTCAAAGGTTTCTGATTTATGTTTGATTAAGTCAATATAACTATATCTACTATAATCATCTGTAACATCCCAAAAATTTAAACAAATTTAAACCTTTCAAAACAACCCATTTACTAATAAAAGTGTTTACAAAACCATTGTTTCCAAAACATGATTTAAAATCAGAGATTGGAATGCCAATATATACATAACTCGGGTCCAATCAACTATTGGTTTGGAATACTCTCGGTCTGTTGGCTTACGCATAAAGCAGTAAAGCCTCAACCACCAACCAAATATGTGCACATCTAGAGATAAACATATAATCAGTCAGTAGACAATCAGGTAGACCTACATATCACTAAACATAGTGTAGAGACCCATTTTTGTAACAAACGGTGAGTGCGGAAGTAAGATATCTCGAGATTAATCATGTTTTTGGAAGTATGAACACGAAGAACATATTATGAGTTCATAAAAAGACTAAGAACAAAGAGAGAATAATATTGATATTCATGAAGAACATGGTGGGAGAGAAACTCTCCTTGGGTGGGAGAACCCACCAACTTTCTCTCTCTAGATTACATTGTGAGAAGTAAAGTGATCTCTAAGAAAAGTAAAGTGAGCTAGCTTAAAAGAATAAATGACCAACTCTCCCTTTATATAGGAGGGAGAGATAAATACACCAACAATACAAAGTAAAGGGAAAATACAACCTAACTATCACTCATTATTTGTGGAGCATTTCCATGCACCAACATTCTCTCCCTACATGCTTACAAATGATGAGGGATCCAATAAGTGATATAAGGCTATAATACAATAATCCGACTAGCATATGTGGTAATAAAACGAAATCAAGTGTTGAAATGTCTCTGAAACTTTGAAGTGTCCGTGAAGTCTGAAACTGGCCATGAATCTCTAACAATGAAGGTCTTCTGTAACACCCAAAGTTTGGAAAGCCAAGAAAGGAAAGAAAAACCCCAATTTTTAAGGGGAGACTCGGCGAGTCCAAAGAGGGACTCGGCGAGTCCGAGCGGGATCTGAGTTGAGGTGTAAGCGACCGACTCGGCAAGTCGGCCAAGGTGACTCGGCGAGTCAGGCCTGAGAAAGGAAAACCCTAAATCCGGACTTGGAGCCTATTTAAACGTCTCATTCTCCTCCCTAGGGTTCCTTTACTGCCTCTCTACCCCAGAATGCCAAACCCTAGCCACCATATCCGTTTTTGAGCTAGATCTTGCCTTGAAGAGTGCACTAAAGCTTGGAGAAGGAAGAAAGGCCTTGGAGGTGCAAGAAGGGACTGTAGATTCGGGATTGAGAAGACATTTCAGACCAATTGGAGGTAATAAGTTGTTGCTTGGATTCCCTTTGCACCTAGATCTATTCTTATGTGTGAGTTTTGGACATTTTTGGCATGATAAGTAACCATTTCGAGTTAGAGGTCCAGATCTGAGGTTGCTACCTTAGATCCATGCTTGTTTTGGTCTTGAATCCCCTAAAGTATCAGCCCTTGGTATGTTGAAGAAGTATGTTTGCCATAAACCCTAGTTTGAATGTGTTTTGAGCCTAGATCTCTTGATCTACACGTAAAGTTCGCCACTTTACGTGGGGGATAGGCCTTAGAAGTATGGATCTATGAGTTGGAAGCCCTGTTTGGCTCGAAAAGCCACTGCATGGATTAAGGACTGGATAGACTCGGCGAGTCCTTCGAGTGGACTCGGCGAGTAGCTTGAAGATGAGGAGGAGCTCGACGAGTGGGATGAACAGCTCGTCGAGTCGGATGAAGTTAGGCATGAACTCGGCGAGTTGGATGAAGATTGCCTTGGGCTCGGCGAGTCTATTCTTGGACTCAGCGAGTCAGGTCGCGAAAACCCCAAGCCCTTCGAGTTGAAACTCGAATCAGCGAGTCGGGTGGAGACTCAGCGGGTTGGACAGGTCAGGACTCGGGAATAGCTGACTCGGCGAGTTATTAGGTGGACTCGGCGAGTAGGGTTGACCTGGAAGGTTGACTTTGACCAGGATTTTGACCTTGACTAGAGTTGGCCTAGTTGACCTTTTTGGAGGTCAGTTGGACTAAGTGTTATCTTGGCATTGGTAGCTCGAGGAGCTAGTGGAGCAGCTGTTTGGAGTCGGAGGTCAAGTAGCAGTCAAAGGATTAGCAGCTTTAGTTCAGCAATCTCAGGTGAGTTTCCTTCTAGTAGGAACGGGTCTAAGGCCACAATGCCGGCCCGTTCAGTTAGCCGTAGTTTCTGGACTTCGGTCCAATGTAGTAGTTAGTATGTTTGACGCCTCCGTGGCTCAGGCAGGATTTATGTGTTTATGCTAATTGATATGTTATGCTATGCTGTGTTCAATCAGTCAGCTTTGGACTTCGGTCCGATGTAGGGGGCAAGGTCCCAGTCAGTCAACTTCGGACTTCGGTTCGATGTAGGGGACAAGGTCCCAGTCAGTCAGCTTCGGACTTCGGTCCGATGTAGGGGACAAGGTCCTAGTCAGTCAGCTTCGGACTTCGGTCCGATGTAGGGGACAAGGTCCCAGTCAGTCAGCTTCGGACTTCGGTTCGATGGAGGGGGCAAGGCCCCAGTTAGTCCGGACCTCGGTCCGATGCAGTGGGCAAGGCCCAGTATGTGGTAGTTTGGGGGAGCTCACTAAGCTTCGTGCTTACGGTTTTCAGTTTTGGTTTCAGGTACTCGGTTTTCAAAAGAGGAGCTCGGGAAGATTGCAGTGCACACACCATAGTCAGTTAGCCTGGAAACGTTTGACTCTAATGATGATGTTATGTTTTGATTTAATACTCGAGAAATTATGTTATGACTTATGAAATGGTTTTTATAAATATGAATTTAGTAATGTTTTAAAAGAAATTTTTAGTCGTGATTTTTGGGTCGTTACATCTTCAACTTCAAAGCACAACCAATGAAGCAGAAAAAATAAGATTCAAATCTTCAAACCAGTCATAATCACCCGAAGAAGGAGGTCACCATGAGCAAGTAGAAGATCCAATAAAAGAAACACTTCGGCTTCAAAAGTTTGAAAAACATCTCGAGTTCTCGAATCATAATACACCGAAATTCTTCAAAGAATAACCTGCTAAAAATGTGAAGCATCCATAAAATGAAATCTGGATAAAAATAATGTGAGTCCAAAAACATGGTCCGACAATGCCAAAAATTTGATCCAAGGACCAAAAATAAGTGCCACGTCACATTGCCAAAATAATCTTCGTCTTCAACATATCACAAATCCAAATTCGTGAGACCATAAGATCTGAACCGAATGCGAACACAAAATCATCCTATGGTAGAGTCCGAATAATAAATAATCTGAATCGGAAAACATCGAGTAATGCCAAAAATTTGATCCGTAAAGACCAAAAATAAGTGCCACATCGCATCACTAAATAAATAATCGTCTTCAGAAGTCTTCAAAAATCCAAACTCAAACAATCATAATAATCAAATCCGGATGATATCTCTCCCTATTTTTGATAATCAATGAACGGATATCAAAAATCAACAAATCATCGGATGGAGAGTATCGGATACCAAGAGCTAAGAGAAGCTATCCCTAGATGTATGAAGGGTCTCAATAAGAAACGAGAAAGAGTAAAATAAACCCTTGCGGTCATGAGGAGGCGGGTGACATAGTTGCTGAAGCTGTACTGAGAAAATCATTTGTTGTGTGAAAAATAATATCCAAATATTCAAACCGCGGTGCCGGAACACTTGAAGTGGCTTCAAAGAAAATAAAGTCCACTTGCTTAAAATAAGAAATCAAGTCATAAAAATCTCATAATGTGAAGAATGCGAAACAACTTTGTTGATCAATTGCCGTTGCGGTGAAAGCATCACAAAAAAGATAATATGAAGTCCGACCGCGGTAGGAGTATTCTTCCAAAAATGATAACCGGCATGAATTAAACCAATGTGATAATCCAAGGTTTGGTTGTGGCAAAAATTGGTGTTAAAAAAAATTGGTTATAATAAAAAAAATGGCTAAATAAATAAAAATTGGTGTTAAAAAAATAAATGGCTAAATAAAAATAATTGGCTGAAAAAAATATAATGTAAAAAAAACTGAATAATAAAAAAATAAGGTCTAGAAAAAAAAGGTTTAAAAAAAAAGGAAGGGAAAAAGGAGGGGAGGGGAGGAAAAAAGAAAGAAGAAAGGAGGGGGGAGGAGGAGGAAGGGAGGGATGAAGGAAGAAGGAGAAGAAGGAGGGTGGAGATCCGAAGTTGGAGGGTGGATGTGGGTCTAAGATGCATGCGGTGGGTGGTCTTGCTACGGACGAGGAACTGGTTGCGGATGGGGTATAGCTGGCTGCGGTAGCTGAGGAGCAACTAGACTGCAGATGCGAGCTGCAGTAGGCACGAGCAGGCAATGCGGTCTAGATGGCTGCGGATGAAGCGAAGGCTATAGCCGTCTGAACCGGAGAAGGAGCACTACGGTGCGAGGACCTTGGTCCGAGGGGAGGCATCCGAAGCTGCGAAGGCTCCATTGCGGGTCAGACGACTTCGGTCAACAGGCAAAGGGAAGGCTGCGGACCAAGCCTAAGAGGGACTTCAGATCAAGGCTAAGAAGGGGCTGCAGGTAGGCTTCTAAGGGGACTCCGGTAGGCAGTTTTTGGCTGCGGTCCGGGGGGCTGAGAAGGGTTGAACAGGTGACGAAAAATGCTATTTTTTCATGAAAAATGGTACCGCAAAGGCAATTTATTCGTATTTTAATGAGGGAATCTTTTTATAAAGCATTCTAGGTCAAAAGTGGGTCTAGGGAAGGCAAAAAGAAGAGTGTGCAGGGTTTTTTTTAGGGACAAAAGGTGATGGGATTGGACAATGTCACATGGTTTTTGTCTTTTTGAGGGAATAAATAATGGAGTACTCTTTACCAAAAAGAGTAACAAGGACAAGATGCTTTATGTAAACACTTAAACACGTCCATATGCACTAATTTGAAGATTCACACCAACAAGTAAAAGGTAGAATGTATGAATATCATACCTTTTTGATGATCATAATAAACATGTTGTAGAAAAAAAAATCTTCTAGAAAAAGTGTTTTCCTCCACTATCTTCAAGAATAATATGCCCATAATTTTTGTGTTTCATTTCAAAGGCATAAATAAAATGCCTGGAGCACATCTTCAACTTTTTGGAGACCACAAAGTTAATTTCTTCTCCCATTTATCTTCATTTCTTCAACAGCAAAAAATAATAACTTTTATGAACATCTTTTTTCCAGCAAAAAATAGAACGATCAGCAGCAGCAACATTTTATTTTTACTAAGATAGAATCACCCCAAAAAAATAGAGCTAAGAACAAACTTCATAAAAAAAATTCTGGAAAGAAGCTCGAAATTTTTTTCTTGCAGAAACATGGAAAAATCACAAGATAATCATCGAACGGGAGTCGTTCCCTTGAACTAATCGTGAGATCTTCAAGGTACAACTCTGATACCAATTGTAGAGACCCATTTTGTAACGAACGGTGAGTGTGGAAGTAAGATATCTCGAGATTAATCATGTTTTTAGAAGTATGAACACGAAGAGCATATTATGAGTTCATAAAAAGACTAAGAACAAAGAGAGAATAATATTGATATTCATGAAGAACATGGTGGGAGAACCCACCAACTTTCTCTCTCTAGATTACATTGTGAGAAGTAAAGTAGTCTCTAAGAAAAGTAAAGTGAGCTAGCTTACAAGAATAAATGACCAACTCTCCCTTTATATAGGAGGGAGAGATAAATACACCAACTGTAACACCCCGTTCTTAAAATATCTATTGATGGGTTCCCGAGATCAAGAGTAAGGGCGTTTCGGTCTTTCATGAGCGTTGGGTTATTATTCGGGAAGGTTTCGGATTGGGGTGTGCTGCTAGAAGCGAAGATCTTCTTGCCACCTTTCCGTGGATATAAAGTTCATCAGAATCGGGTCTAGAATGAAGGAGTTACGACACTTTAGACCTCATCTTGATGCATGATTCGAGTTGGCTGAGATTAGGTGTCCTTTTAAACCTTAGGAGAGGTCTTGAGTAAGAAAAATGAGGTCCCAAGGGCTTTGGTTGTCTCATATGTGATATAGATAGGTCTTAATGGATTAAGACCTTGGATTAAGAGCTTTTTGGACGTCCCAAGTGATAAAGTTTGAGACTTTATGGATCCTAGGCGTGTTTGGTCGATGGATCTGAAGTTTGGACTTAAGAGCTTAAGCCATTATGGACTTATGGGGGACTTTGAGTTCAGCGAGTTTACGCCCCGCGTACTCACCATTCTGCCTGTACGCTTAGCGTACGCCCCGCGTAATCCGTCTGTATGGATCATGATTTTTGGGCCTTATTTGATTGGACTGTCTATGGACTAACAAGCTTGGGCCTTGACTGAATAGTATGGATGGAGTATTTTGGGCCCAATAATTATTATGGACCTTGGATCTAGGCCCGTTTGTAGAGGTGGGCCTAATTTAGTAAATTGGGCCAATATTGGGCTTTGTAAGAGAATTTGACTTTGGGCCTTGGCCCAATAAGAGGATGATGGACTTGATGAATTGTTGTGGACCTTAGTCATGTTTCAGATTGAGTTAAGGGTAAATTGGTCAATTTACCCTTGGAAGGATATTGTGATTTAACTAATGGTTATTTCTGCTATGTTGGCTAGTTCGGGATTTTCGGTGAGTCGGTGATTCGGGAGTCTGCTTTTCAGTTCAGAGTTTCGGCAGTTGCGAGGTGAGTTATCCTCACTATATCGACAGGGTCTACGGCACCAAGGCCGGCCCTTTATCAGATTGTAATCCGGGTATCATTGTTGTGTTATTGCTTGATATGTTTGCATCCCGGTAGTTAGGATGGTATATGTTAGAGACCTAGTTAAGTTCGGTATCCTGGTATATAGGATGATGATATGTTAGTGACCGGTTAGGTCGGTATCCTGGTTAGGATGATGTTATGATACGTGATCTGCTAGATCGGTTTGATTGGATGTGAATTGTTATATGATTGAATGTTTATGTGCACATGGTTGTTGGACTGGGGTTGGGTTGAGGCGGGTCCTGCTTTGTGCTGTAGGCCAACATACCTAGGGCGGACCGGTTATTCTGAAGGCCCAGCGAGCGATCCGGATAGGCTGTAGGCCCCAAGAGGGCGGACTAGATGTGCCGAGGCTCGGATAGTGGACCAGGCCGACTGAAGGCCCGATGCGGGCTGACCGGTCATACTGTAGACTCAGAGAGTGGATCAGGTGGATTGAAGTCCCGGTGCGGGCGTACCAATCACACTGTAGACTCGATGTATATGGCTAGACTCGGAGGGTGGACCAGGTGGACTGAAGGCCCAGTAGGGCGGACCAGTCACACAGTAGACCTGAAGTGCATGGTTGTTCTATGTTCTGTATGATATGGCGTGTTATGTGTATGGTGTATGTGGTTGGTATTTTGGGGGTATCTCACTAAGCTTTCGGGTTTACAGTTGTGGTTTAAATGTTTCAGGTATTTCAGGAGACCGTGGCAAGGCAAAGGCGTGATCGTACCGCTCCTCATGATTATGTTTTATGACATGGTTCTGGGAAGACTCTGATAAATAATTGTATTGAATACCTTTTTGTAATAACTTAATGAAACTGGGTTGTTTTTGAAAAGTTTAAATTGGTTGAAATTTTTATGGTCGTTACACCAACAATACAAAATAAAGGGAAAATACAACCTAACTATCACTCATTATTTGTGGAGCATTTCCATGCACCAACACATAGCATCATACTATCACATATCAAGAAATCTAATCCAATGGGTCGGCATTGGTGCCTTCGACCCGTAAGTAAAGTGAGGAAGACTCACCTCAATCCACTGATAATCAAATAACTGCTCAGACCGCCGAACAGTATAACCTCGCACTAGCTAACAATAAATACAATCTTAATCAATAATTAACCCAATAACCCAAAATACCATTAGGTCAAACTTGGTCAGCCCTAGTCAAAGTCAAAGTCAACGGTCAATGTCCAGAAGTCAATATGTCTTCCCAGCAGAGTACGCCCTGCGTACCAAGAGAGTACGCCCAACGTACTCTGATGTTGACCAATAGCGGGGCGCTGACCGCGTACGCACAACGTACCACCAGGTATACCCAACGTACTCAGCCCAGTCCCAAAACTCCATTAAGAGCTTATTCCAACAAGTTCTTACATCCAAAACTCATATCCAAGCCCAAAATGGTGTCCTAAGTCATAAAATTTCCAACTTTATGACTTTGCATGACTATAAAGTGCTTAATGTCCAAAACCCTATGTTCTTAACCTAATAAGACATCACAACTCTTGCATGGAAGGGATAGAATGGCCAAGATCACATTTTTATAGTTCATAATAGCTTTATAATGGATAAAGTTTCCAAATTTATCCATTATAATGGTCCCAACAAACAAGATATAGTATTTAAGCCTCAAAGGGACCCAAAAGTTCATATTTTTCAATATAATCCATTAATTACAAGTCTCCAACTATCATATCTAAATCAAAATGATGTTTAGATGGATAAAGTTTCCAAATTTATCCATAACAAGGTCACAAACTTTCTGTAACGCCTGTGTTTCCGGGCTTGCCATTTTTAGCAATGTAATAGTCTAGGTTAACCTTTGCATTTTGAAATAATAAGAATGTATTATTTGAGTATTATGTGTTTTGTGCTTAATTGCTTAATTATGTGGTCTGATTAATTAAGAATAAAAATAAGCGTCAAAATTAAGTGTAAAATAAACTTAATATCTTTGGTTAATGTTGTAGTAGTTGAAACGAGGTTTTCAAATATATATAAAACGCCCAAATCTGACTTCGTATGAGGAAGTTATGATTTATCGAAGTTTCGACTTAGCGGTGTGCAGCCTGAAATACTCGAATTGAGATCGAGCGGTTTTTAGCCGAAGCAATCTAAATGAGAATCGAAGATCTCATTGTTGGTATCGAAGCGATAAAAAGTTAGGCGAGAACGGACGTCAAACGAAGAAGTTATGAATTTATAACGAAGTTTTTCTGTCGCGGCCTATTAAAAATAAATAATAAAAATAAAGTCAAAATTAGCCGATGGAGCCTAAACGAAAGTTGTAGAGCATAGTCTCACCTTTCCGTGGATATAAAGAACGTCAAAAACGGAGTTCGTATGAAGAAGATATGAATTTCCGAAGTTTGATAAATAAATTGTATTTATTTTTAAATAAAAAATCCGGCATTATCCGAAGCCGAGTCACCAGTCCGATCTGACGTACGCCCCGCGTATGCGAGTACGCCCCGCGTACTCCGAAGAGTGTCGACACTTCGGATGACGCATGCAGTGACGATTTCGGAGGCTAGTACGCCCCGCGTATGCCTGTACGCCCCGTGTACTCCGAGGTTCCAGCCTCTATAAAAGGGATCCGAAGGCAGCCGGCTATTTTGCCAATTTCTTCTCTTCTCTCTCCCGTTTTGCATCGTTTTGCGTGCCAGAAATACCCCGAAGCCCCGGTATCATACTCTAGCCCCGAGGCAAGTCCCGAGAACCCGAAGATCCCGAGAAGTGCGGTTCCCAAGCCGAAGCTCTGCCCGCGAGAAGTTCGATTTTTGTAGAGATCTTCCAGATCTGCTGTGGATTTCTACTTCTGCAAGTCGTAGTGCTGTCCGATCATCTTCTGATCAAGTGAGTGTATACTACCTTTCATAAACACGATAATAATACAAGTGCGGTTTGAGTGTATTAAGTAAATTGTGGTTTATATGTGTGAAGGTATAGTTACTTTCTTCTAACGAGTAACTATGAAGTATTTTATATGATATACTTGTTATGTGTATATTTTGTGATTGTATGCGTGAATGGATATTCACTTTATTCTATCTCATAGATCTGAATTGTTTTCTATGGAATACGTGTTATGTGGTATGCCTCATCTGTTATCTGGAATATATATTGAATGAAAATGATATACAGGTTTTAAACTATGTATGAAAATATATATTTTTGTCTACTAATATGTTGGGTAGAACATGGGTAGATAGTTGGTGTGTAATAAACAGATGAGAGGCCTCGATGTTGTTGTTGTTGTTGTTGATCTAGTTATTCAGCGGAGTATGGATAACGACCACGGACTCCTTCTAGACAGTCCAGTGGAACGCTAGCAGGTTCATAACCTGTAGGTGTTGTGAACGATGTGTTCACCGGTGTACTCTATCCCCCTCATGGTTGCCTTTAGGATGTCTATTGTTAAGGAAACCCCTTAGCAGTGATGTCCGTCCCGATGAAAATCCTAGATTAGGTCCCTTGAGATAGATATTGTTTTAGGGACGTAAAGTGAGGATAACGGGAATGGGTAATCGGGATAGTGATTGGTTGGTGAAATTAAATATAACTTATTTATTGTGGGTTGAAAACCCTATATGCTCACCAGGCTCCCAAGCCTGACCCACTCAGTTTTATTTGTATTACAGGAAGTGGCACAAGGGCGTAAGATGGATGGATCATCTTGTTGTTTTGTTTACAAGTCTGTATATGTATATATTTGTTGAATGACTTGTAATGTTATCGTTTATGCTTTATGGTCTGTATCGGAACATGACATCCCGAGTTTTGATTATATAATGAAATGCATCTCTTGATGAAATGCTTTGATAAATATTATTTTATCATGTTTTGTTTTGGAACAAATTCCGCAACTCTTTCAAATCAAAAGGATTTACTCTGAAATTATTTAAAAGCATAAATGAAAATCGGTCTTTTCTGGCCGAGATTTTGGGGATGTCACAGTTGGTATCAGAGCATTAGTTTAAGCGAACTTGGAATTTGTAGGATTTCTAGACTTAAACTTAGAATGCTAAGTGGAATTTTATGATGTGTGTCTGTTGGATTTTAGACACGAGCACTAGTTTATTTTAGGAAAGTTGTCTAAAATGCTTTATGTGCTAAATGTTATATGTTGCCATATATGATATTATTTGTTCGGATCTACGGTCTGTTGCCGACCGGATCTGGAAACCTTATGTGTGTAGGATTCTAAGCGTGCGTCTACGTTATTAGAACTAGCATGTAAACGTTTCGGAGTAATAAGGATGATTTGAATATCTATCGTGAATAAGGATCTCATTTCACCTTATTCGGTGTGTAGATCAAAATGGTGAGAACAAGGAGTGGCATTGGAAACACGGACGAAAACAGGAATCAACCGCCAGTGATTGAGCAAATACCTGTTGTAGCAGCAGCACCAGAACCAATAACAATGGCTGCGGTACAATCCATGATTCGGGCTATGCTAGCCGAACAAAGGGAGGAGATGCGGCAAATGTTGCATAATAATAGGGATGAACCTATCATACCTATTGAGCAACCTGAATTGATTCCCGAGCAATCAGAGGAAGGGAACAATAGTCGCATGGTGAGTCAAGTTGGGACTCAAGAGGAACGAAGGAACGATCCAGAAAGGAGAAACAACAAGGATGGGCGTATGTACAAGAACTTCTTGGGCGCCAAACCGCCAAGTCTTTTTGGGAGCCCAAAGCCTGTTGAGATAATGGATTGGATCTCCGAGATGGAGATGGTATTTGAAAGTTGCGACTGTAGCAACAAACAGAAGACCGTCTTTGCGGTTAGACAACTGAAGAATGGAGTCTTGAGTTGGTGGAAGTTGTTGGCAGATACTATGCCACGAGGAGAAGCCCTGAAAATGTCATGGGAAGAGTTCTTGGAACAGTTAAGGGTGCAATATTGTTCAAAGATAGATCTGATTGATCTGAACAATGAGTTCCAAAACTTGAAGAAGGGGAAGATGAGCATAGATGACTATGCTACTGCATTTACTGAGAAGATGAAGTTGTTTCCATACCTAGTGCCAACGGAACTCTCCAAGATTGAGAGGTTTGCTAATGGACTGCCTGCCGACTTTGGTCCGACAGTCAAGATGGCAACTACTCTGAAAACGGTTGTTCGTGCAGCTAAGAATGTGGAGGCCCAGCAGAAGGAAAAGGGTCTGGAAAGGATAGATGTTGGAGAAAAGAGGAAGTTCGATGGAACTTCAGGGTCCAACAAGAAAAACAAGTTCTCGAAGTCTGGTTCGAGGGGAAGTGGAGGTGAAGCGAAATGGTGCGAAAAATGTAAGAAGAAGCATCATGGAAGATGTGAGGTGGCGAACACATGCTACAAGTGTGGAAAGCCAGGGCACTATGCCAATGAGTGTACCCTTACAAAGAAAGTTTGCTATGGTTGTGGTGAGGAGGGTCATATGTCGAGGGACTGCCCGAAGAAGAAGGAGGCAGCTAGACCCAACATTCCGCCAAAGCCAAAGGCGAGAGCATTCCAGATGACGCTGGAAGCTGCTAAAGATGAAGCTGATCTCACTTCAGGTACCTTTCTCGTTAACGAATTGCCTGCCCAAATTTTATTTGATTCTGGAGCCAATTACTCCTATATATCGCATGAATTTGGTAGAAAGCTAGCTTTGCCTGTTGTTAGACTAGATAATGCCTTATTGGTCGAAGTTGCTAGTGGCAAGTTTGTACCTGTTAGCTATCGCATGAAAAACATCTTAATTGATCTAAATGGGAATAAGTTCCACGAGGAATTATTGCCTATTGAACTTAATGGTTTCGACATCGTGCTTGGAATGGATTGGCTTAGCGCCAACGACGCCGAGATTTTATGCAAGAAGAAAATAGTCAAAGTAAACCCGCCTGGGAAAGATTCGTTTATGGTGTATGAAGATAAACGCAGAGTGAATTCTGGATCCATTTCATTGATGAAAGCCATAAAATGTTTGACCAAGGGGTGTACATCATATTTAGCATTCGTGATTGATGCTAAGAAGGAAAAGAAGGTGATGCAGAATATTCCAGTGGTGTGTGATTATCCGGAAGTATTTCCCGAAGATCTTCCTGGATTACCACCAGATCGACAAGTGGAATTCCGTATTGACTTGTTGCCAGGAACGACGCCAATTGCAAAAGCACCTTATCGATTAGCACCGACAGAGATGAAAGAGCTAATGATGCAACTTCAGGAGTTATTGGACAAAGGTTTCATTAGACCTAGTTCATCACCCTGGGGAGCTCCGGTGTTATTCGTGAAGAAGAAAGATGGAAGTATGAGAATGTGCATTGATTACCGAGAGCTGAACAAGGCAACAATAAAGAATAGATATTCGTTGTCGAGAATTGATGACCTGTTTGATCAATTGCAAGGTTCGAGCTATTTCTCGAAGATCGATCTAAGGTCAGGATATCATCAACTAAAAGTAAGAGAGCAAGATATCGAGAAGACTGCATTCAGAACTAGATATGGACACTACGAGTTCTTGGTTATGTCGTTTGGACTAACCAATGCTCCGGCAGCATTCATGGATTTGATGAATAGGGTTTGCAATCCTTTCCTTGATAAATCCGTGATAGTGTTCATAGACGACATTCTGATTTACTCGAAAAGCCAGGAGGAGCATGGCAGACACTTGCGGGAAGTGTTAGAAGTTTTGAAGAAGGAGAAGCTTTATGCAAAGTTCTCCAAATGTGATTTTTGGATTCGTGAAGTCCAATTCTTGGGTCACGTAGTCAACCAAGAAGGGATAATGGTTGATCCAGCAAAGATTGAAGCTGTAACGAAGTGGGAACAACCGAAAAGTCCCACGGAGATCCGAAGCTTTTTAGGATTAGCTGGATATTACCGAAGGTTTATCCAAGGCTTTTCTTCGATTGCTACTCCGTTGACAGCTTTGACCCACAAAGGAGCTACTTATGCTTGGAGTGAGAAGCATAAGGAAGCATTCAAGAAGCTAAAGGAGAAGCTATGCGAGGCACCGATACTTTCTCTACCCGATGGAGTTGAAGACTTCGCTGTTTATAGCGACGCGTCTGGGGTTGGATTGGGTTGTGTTTTGACCCAAAGAGAAAAGGTGATAGCATATGCGTCTCGACAGCTGAAAGAGCATGAAAAGAACTACCCGACTCATGATTTGGAGTTGGCAGCGGTAGTTTTCGCTCTGAAAATATGGAGGAATTACCTCTATGGTACGAAGTGCAAACTTTTCACTGACCATAAGAGTCTCCAATATCTCTTTAATCAGAAAGAATTGAATATGAGGCAACGACGCTGGCTAGAATTACTTAAAGACTACGACTGCGAGATACTTTACCACCCCGGTAAAGCTAATGTTGTTGCTGATGCTCTCAGTCGGAAAGTCAATCTTGATAGGAAAAGGCCAAGAGCATTGAGAATTGAAGTTGTCTCGACTATTTTGGAAAGTATAAAGAAAGTTCAGAGCGAAGCTTCTGAGAAGAATGACCGAAGGGAGGAACGTTTGGGCAAAACGTTGGTGTTCGGTGTAAACAGTCATGGACTGAAGGTGTTCCAAGATCGGATTTGGATACCTAAGACAGGAGGAGTCAGAGATCTTCTAATGGAAGAAGCTCACAAGACCATGTACTCGATTCATCCGGGTAGCACTAAAATGTATAGGGACCTGAAACCATACTACCGGTGGCCGACGATAAAGCTTGATGTTGCAAAGTATGTGGCCGAGTGTGTGACTTGTGCGAGAGTCAAGACACAACATCAGAAACCGTACGGGAGTTTAGAACCTTTGCCTGTGCCTATGGGTAAGTGGGAAGACATTGCTATGGATTTTGTCACTAAACTGCCCAAAACAAAGAATGGTCACGACATGATTTGGGTGGTCATTGATCGATTCACTAAGAGTGCACATTTCATAGCGGCCAAGGAGAAATGGTCTATGGAGAAGCTTGCGAATTCTTACGTGAAGGAAATTATGAGGCTTCACGGTGTTCCGTTAACGATTGTGTCGGATCGTGATAGCCGTTTCACATCGAGGTTTTGGAAAAGTCTACAAGAGGAATTGGGTACCAAGTTGTGTTTAAGTACAACTTACCATCCGCAGACTGATGGTCAGAGCGAACGAACGATACAAACACTTGAAGATATGCTGAGAGCATGTACTCTGGAATTCCTAGGTAATTGGGATGAACATTTACCGTTGGTAGAATTTTCCTATAATAATAGTTTCCACTCGAGCATTAAGATGGCACCTTACCAAGCTTTGTATGGACAGAAGTGTCGTACGCCGTCTTGTTGGCTTGAGGCTGGGGAAAAGCAGTTTATGGGACCGGAGATGGTTCATCAAACTGCTGAAAAGTTGAAAATAATTAGGGAAAGAATGTTAGCAGCTCAGGATCGTCAAAAGAGCTATGCTGACAAGAAGCGAAGACCGATAACTTTTGAGGTTGGGGATTCGGTTTTGCTTAAAGTCTCGCCGTGGAAGGGACTTATAAGATTTGGTAAAAGGGGATAGTTGAGTCCAAGGTTTATTGGACCGTTTAAAGTTCTTCAGAGGATTGGGAACCAAGCTTACAAGCTCGAATTACCAGAAGAACTGAATGGAATTCATAACACTTTTCATGTGTCTTATTTGAGGAAGTTCATGGGAGAAGTTCCCGATATAATTCCAATTTTTGAATTGAGAATTGATGAGAACAAATGGTTGATTGAGGAACCAGAGGCAATTGTTGACCGAAAGACTAAGAAATTGCGACGCAAGATAGTTGGGTTAGTGCTTGTCCGATGGAAACACACGAATAGGCCGAATCTCACCTGGGAGACGGAGAGTGACATGATGGGTCGCTATCCGCATTTGTTTGTTGATGTGTGATTCTTGGGACGGAATCATTCTAAGGTGGAGAGAATTGTAACGCCTGTGTTTCCGGGCTTGCCATCTTTAGCAATGTAATAGTCTAGGTTAACCTTTGTCTCCTAAACACATACATCTGATCGCCACCTACTATATACCCCTTCCTTCACCAAATCGTGAACCGAGATCCCACATACTTTCACCATAGATCCTTAGGAACCATTATCTCAATACTACGAACCTGAACAGATCGATGATCCTCCAAGCAGAACACCAAGTTTTCCCCCACTTAAGGTTCGAACTACCACTCACTGGTGTTGAAACCAAACCATAATTCAAATCGGCTTAACCAGGTATAACCATCCCTGGCCTTGGAATGAATAACACACGCATGATGATCTTCTAGATAAGGATCAAGCAAATCCCAAGAGAATTCCTGAATTTCAGATGAAGATCTCTGAAATTTCCCCAATTATGGCCACTTTAAAATTAAGGATTCCTTGTAAGAGCATAAGCCAACACCAACTTACGATCCAAAATATGCCCTCCTAGCCTGCAATCCCAACCACCAATCTGATATCAGACCTGCCTATATCCTAAAACATGGACACTTGATCACATCACAAAGCATCCATAACATATCAATCCATCTGTGCACTCCAGCACTCACATACTCGCCAAACACCGCGACTGATGTGTGTTTAATGTGCTTATATTTTCTCCAAGTTAATTTATAAAAGTTATTCCCTTCACTAGACTATTAAACACACTAGGCAGTGTACCTAATCGTGCAATAGTATAACAATGGTAAGAACGAGTGTCGAACACAAGGAACGGTGTTTAAATTACTTTAATTTACTATTTAAATAACTATTAATCAAATAAGAAAATGTGTATATTTTCCTAGTTTTGCAAGACTAGATACTTAATTACCAACTAACTCAAAATTCTTTTAATTAAACTAACACTAAAACTAAGCAAGTAGACAAGTATGAATGTACCAAGGTGAGAAAGAGACTTTCGTTTAGCTTCAGATTCATTGTTATTGTAGTTGATTTATAGAAGTGCAATGGACTTAGTTTCTTTAGTTACCGATTCCTAAGATGACCAAGTAGTATTCACTAATTTAATCCTTTAGCAAACTAGCTTATTTATTCGATGACCAGGCGGACAAACTTACCAGCTTACTAGTGTTCAGTTCGAATTGATTAGACTTATAATTAATTGACCAATTTAGTTTGTTGATTCAATTTCATATATGATTTTTCGTCATATATTAGCTCCTATACTCTTTTACCTACTTTTCTACTTAACCCTAGGTTTTATTCAAAACTCTAGTCCTACAATTTTGCAAATCATAAGATCATAAGATTCAAATCTAATTAAGGGAGATAGCCATACTAAATTAATCAAATTCAGCAATAAGTAGAGGAAAGCAGTTATCAAAAGTACTTGAGGTTCTTTAATAAGCTAAATCAATAAATAACTAAATCACTAAATCCAAACCAATAAATTAACTAACAATATTCAACTCATCCTAAGCTAAACAAAATTCATGAGTGTTTAGCTCATGATTTCAGTAAACAAAGTCACAAGAACGAAACTCATAGTAAAAGACATAGCTAAACCTAATGAAAAATCGAAGTGTAAGTTCTATTTGCCTTAATGCTCCTACTTTCAAGGTTGTGAATGAAATCCTTGCTTCCCAAGCCTTAATTCCAGTGTTTTTCCTTCGAAAGTATCGAATTCTCCATAGCCAAAAGTCCCCATTCAGATGTTTATGTGTTCTATTTATACTTTTCCTGAAATCTAGGCACCATGTCGTGGTCATCATGCTTATCCCGTGATCTCCAAGTCTTCGAAGCTGATCGGGATTCTTCAAGTCACCACGTCGTGGTGAGATTACCACGACGTGGTAGGTATATTTTTGTTCATTTTTTAGCTTTGGTTCAAACTTCCATCTTCCAGCTTCTTTAATCCAACTTCCAGCTTCCTTTTTGCTCCAAACATGTCTTTTAGTCCCTATAACATAATTCATAGCAAATTAAGTATCTTTTGTTCATATAAGGGCATAAAAGTAATAAAAATAATAATGAATGTTGTATAAATATGTATATAAATATGCACATATCAAAATACCCCACACTAGACTTTTGCTTGACCCCAAGCAAAACTGAATCTTAGCACCAATATTATATAAGAAATCCTAATCAAACCCAGCCATTATGCCAAGACCGCAACGCATGCATTTGTGTCTAAAATTTTTCCTAAGGATCTCCCTAATCCTAAATACTCACAATCCTCATAAGCACTCGCCCACGTCTTTTGAACAATGCTCATTTTATGCATCCCTCCGAATCTATCCGTAGAAAGCTTCCTAACCTCAAGATATTTTTTGTTGAGCAACCCAAGCATACATAAACTAGACAATTACAACTTTTTGATACCACTATAGAGCTTATTTGAATTCTTCACTTCTTTGATAATTGATCTTTGATTTATTTGAATTCACCACCTTCGTTGTTTGATTTTTGGGTATCTTCAACTTTTGGAATTTCTTTAGAATTTTGATCTTTGAATCTTCAAACTTTTACTTTATTAGCTCCAAAATTGTTACAACTTTTTCTTGTAATTCTCTCTTTTTTTACATGTATCTCACTCTTTTTTTCACTCATATCCTACATGCTTAAGCAGGGGCGCTCAACTTCAACCTTTATTTGTTAAAGTTATTAGTTTAATGTGCAATGACTACTTAAGCTTTCCTGGATACATTTCAGGTTTAGGCTGCTAAACATATTGCATCCCTCAATCTAAGCGAGGTTGCGTTTTTGTCCCATCATTTCACTAGAATAAAGGGGCCACAAATTCACTAGAACGTATATAGGCTCAACTAAACATTTGGTTCCTCATAAAATCATCAAATATAATACTAGCATGGATCCTAATTACTTTACCCAAATTTTCTAAATTAAATCCTAGCAAAAAATTTTAAAATTATGCCTGAGATTAAGATACTAATTCAACTAATATAATCAACCCCCTACCCCACACTTATTTCATGCAATGCCCTCATTGCATGGTATGCAAAACATAAAATTAAAAAGAGGGAGAAAAAGGAACAAACTCCCCTAGGATAGAAGATCAAACTCGATTGATGGAAAGGACTTGTAGCTTGCTCAAATGTGTGGACACGAAAGTGGAAAAAAACATGGCACCCTCCTTATGCTTTGTAAAAATCCCCCACGTCAAGGGAAAGTGTGAACCATGTCATGGCAGCCGGGATAGTTCTTCATTAATGCATGAAAATAAATTTCTATGGCATGGGAACAGCTCATCCATACCATGAGAATGAATATAATGCTACTTGTAACATGGAGACTATTGGAAGTATGAGATCGGGCTCGAAAACTGACTCAAAAGGCACCACGTCATGGTAGATATCACCACGACGTGGTAAAGGTAACATAACATTTTTTTTGGATTTAATATTGCGACAACACGGCATGGTGGAGATTACCACGTCGTGGTGGTGCCAAAAACTAATATTGTGTTGTCGATTTGGACTGATACACGAACTAAATGCGACACCAACTCATGCATAAAGCTATAGGACATGACCCTTCACTCTATGAATCAATTAAACACCCACAAAAACGTTCTCTAATCGTGCTTCTCTCGACGTACTCTAAGCCTTTACTACAACGAACACTCTTTTGCCAAATTTACCCTTACTCAAACTCGATAATATAACCTGGAACTAAGACAAAGAAAAAGGTAATAAAAGTAGGAAACACATTTCAAGCTAGGGTGTTCTTCGTGAAGATGGAACACGGCGAGAGAGAGGCTGAGTGGTGAAAAGTAAGAATTGTTTTGACTGGGGTTTAAAAACCCTATTTTAACTACAGTTACTCCGACACCACGGCGTGGGTATTTCACCACGTCGTGGTGACACCTTGAAAAGTTTTTTACGTGTTCTGTAAAATTACCACCTTGTGGTGGCTTTCACCACGTCGTGGTGACTATTTTTTATTAAAATGTCCAATTTAGTCAAAATTTTATATAACTCCTCCACCTCACACTTGTTTTATTCCATTCCCACATTGAATTCATGGATAAATCAGAGAAATGAGAGAATAAAAACCTAAATAAAGCTAAAATCAATAAAATAAAATAAAATAAAATAAAAAAGAAAAGCAAACTCGGATGACGGGTTGCCTCCCGCAATCGATTCTATTTGTGCGAGTCTTGAGCTGGACTCCCAACTTAATAAACTTCCAATAAACTCAATGTCAATCCATCCGTTGCATTGAATATTTTCCTTGGACAAATTTGTAAAATTTGGCTCTTTGCTTCAAAAATTGGCCAAACGAACTTGAATTCATGTAACCCAAGAATCTTGACAAGGGTTGGAACCGGTTGGATACTAATCAGAAATGGATCGTGCTTTAGAACTTTCTCCAAAGTTGGAATCGTCACCCCATGCTTCGAAACACAAACTGGAAATACAGGAAGCCATGTCGTGGTAACGGTCAAACCACAGGTTGGTTCTTGCAATTCAGGTTGTTCTTGTTCTTCATCTGACCTCTCTTCTAGCAACCTTTCCAGCTCCTCCAAATCTCTTTCTGGATTAAATTCTTCATCTTTTAACTCTAACTCTTGTAACTCAGATTGATCTTGTTTATTAGGCAAGATGTTATCTAACCATCTTCCAAATTTCTTCAAATCATCATCTGAGTCATACTCCTCATATTCTTGCTCAATTTCCTACTTCCTCAAGAAAAGCATCAAGAGCATCGAGATTTGGAAAATACATAATAAATAAAATTAAAAAAATGAAAATTAAAGTTCTACTGTTACGATGCCACGGCGTGGTACAAATTACGACGACGTGGTGAGTCAAAAAGAGGAAAAAAATCTAAATTCAATTAAAACAAATTAAGAGCAAATAATCCTAAAATAGCAGATAAAAGTAACTAAAACGGAACTGTTCCCCGGCAACGGCGCCAAAAACTTGATGTATGTTTAATGTCCTTATATTTTCTCCAAGTTAATTTATAAAAGTTAATACCTTCACTAGACTATTAAACACAGTAGGCAGTGTACCTAATCGTGCAATAGTATAACAATGGTAAGAACAAGTGTCGAACACAAGGAACGGTGTTTAAATTACTTTAATTTACTATTTAACTAACTATTAATCAAATAAGAAAAGGTATATATTTTCCTAGTTTTGCAAGACTAGATACTTAATTACCAACTAACTCAAAATTCACTTAATTAAACTAACACTAAAACTAAGCAAGCAGACAAGTATGAATGTACCAAGGTGAGAAAGAGACATTTGTTTAGCTTTGGATTTTTTGTTATTGTAGTTGATTTATGGAAGTGCAATGGACTTAGTTTCTTTAGTTACCGATTCCTAAGATGACCAAAGTAGTATTCACTAATTTAATCCTTTAGCAAACTAGCTTATTTACTCGGTGATCAGGTGGACAAACTTACCAACTTACTAGTGTTCAGTCCGAATTGATTAGACTTATAATTAATTGACCAATTTAGTTTTTTGATTCAATTTCATATATGGTTTTTCATCATATATTAGCTCCTATACTCTTTTACCCACTTTTCTACTTAACCCTAGCTTTTATTCAAAACTCTAGTCCTACAATTTTGCAAATCACAAGATCATAAGATTCAAATCTAATTAAGAGAGATAGTCATACTAACTTAATCAAATTCAACAATAAGTAGAGGAAAGCAATTATCAAAAGTAATTGAGGTTATTTAATAAGCTAAATAAATAAATAACTAAATCACTAAATCCAAACCAATAAATCAACTAACAATATTGAACTCATCCTAAGCTAAACAAAAGTCATGAGTGTTTAGCTCATGATTTCAGCAAACAAAGTCACAAAAATGAAATTCATAGTAAAAGACATAGCTAAACCTAATGAAAAATCGAAGTGTAAGTTCAATATGCCTTAATTCTCCTTCTTCCAAGGCTGTGAATGAAATACATGCTTTCTAAGCCTTAATTCCAATGTTTTGCCTTCAAAAGTATCAAATTCTACAGAGCCAAAAGTCCCCGTTCGGAGGTTTATGTGTTCTTTTTATACTTTTCCTGAAATCAGGGCACCACGTCGTGGTCATCATGCTTATCCCGTGATCTCCAAGTCTTCGAAGCTGATCGGGATTCTTCAAGTCACCACGTTGTGGTGAGATTACAACGACGTGGTAGGTATATTTCTGTTCATTTTTTAGCTTTGGTTCAAACTTCGATCTTCCAACTTCTTTAATCTAACTTCTAGCTTCCTTTTTGCTCCAAACATGTCTTTTAGTCCCTACAACATAATTCATAGCAAATTAAGTATTTTTTGTTCATATAAGGGCATAAAAGTAATAAAAATATTAATGAATGTTGTATAAATATGTATATAAATATGCACATATCAGCGAGCAACAGACCCCATGTTGGGTTTACATACTAACTCTAAAAGTCGCAAGCCTGCTCATTCCTTCTCTGAACTCGGAGAACTGAAAGGGCATCACGTCTTCCACAGATGGCGACATTACAAACCATCAATCAAACACCCACTTCCAGCTGCAGTCCTCTAGCCGATCATAACAACCATTTCCTTCTTGAGTCTCACAACTTGAATGCACGCGTCGAGCAACCCTACCACAAGATCGATACATATAGAACTACTTCCACGAATCATGGTATCAAACCATGCTATCTCTCCCGACCAGCCCTTAGAATACCTGCAACTCTCATCGATTCGAGTATGGATCATGTGCTTCCAGTAGTACGGGCTCAATACTACCTTCCATACATATCCATACTTTCCTTAAGAATCATATCATGTCCTCTAAGACCTACTAAAAAAATCCTCCCGATACTTGCTCAACAGCAAAACAACTGCACTAAAATACTTCCTAGGTTCTCCTAGGATTTCCCCACCTCCCTTGTCATCAGTTGCTGAAGGACTCCAATCAATGTCAGCCAACCACTCCATGAATACAATTACATGCAACAAAACTTAAATAATCATTCGACTAAAGGACCCAACTCTACAACGGTTAGACTCAAACGAGAGTTGCACTATAGGGACAAATCCTTCACTCTAATATTACTTAACCTCCATTGCATGTAACTTAATGTATTCATTTGATAATTGGCTCACATCAATGTGAGCCCCACAAAGCACAAAGCAAGCAACATTTAAGCAACTGAGACGACTGGCACTAATATACTATAAAATCAGGCAGATCCTTATAATAAATTCTCGATCGCTATCTCCCAGCATGTCGGATGCACCTTCGTCTTGCCCTCTCTCTCTCTCTCTCTCTCTCAAGAGTGGCTAATCATTCTACGTGCTATCCGACCATGAACTGCAACCACTCATGAAGCTTCCACCAACCCTGCAACACTCGTGTATGCTAATCATAAATAATATTGGATCCTATAGATAGTCGAATACTTGATTCTACCCTAATCCTATCATTAAACAACAACAAGAATCAAGGTCAAACCAAACATTCTCAGGCTATAGAATCTTAGTTATATACAATTATGATGCATACACCAAGCAACTTGAGTAATTATGTCAATTTCATATAATAAATAAACCTAGGCTAACATGCATCATATAATTAGACAATTCTATCATGCAATTCCTGAAGATACTTATCCTATCACTAGCAAGTTGTTCTAACAATCACAATATTAAATAACAGTGTGGTCATTTGGGGTCTACTTACTGACTCCGGCTGATGATACACATCACATCTTTTCTTGATTATTTTGAAAACAATTTTAATTTATTTCTTTAGTTTGAGACTGGATTCTCATGAGTGTTCCTCCAATTCACTCAAACCAAGGCTCTGATACCAACTTGTAGCATCCCGTAAATTTCAACTAATTTAAAACTTTCAAAACAACCCATTTACTAATAAAAGTTTTAACAAAAACATTGTTTCCAAAACATGATTTAAAATCAGAGTCTCCCAAGATCCAATCAATTGTAAAACCAAGGATGTGTACGGTCATGCCTTCACCTTGACACAACCATCTAAAGCACCTGAAACAATAAACTGAAATTGTAAGCACAAAACTAAGTGAGTTCCCCTAAAGTAGCAACACATATACATAACAAACAAATCACATGCACAAATACTCATGCCTGGCCCAAGCAGCTTCGTGTTGGAATACCAGGTATGTCTACGATGGGCCCGGTCATCCTCAAGATGGAATACCCTCATATCATAAGCTTGTTTGGTCCAATCAACCATCGAGTTGGAATACTAAACATGTTGGGTCCAATCAATCATCAGGTTGGAATACCCCCGACCTGTTGACTGACGCACAAAGCAGTTCAATCTCACCATATATCATAACAATCATGTTGATTCCAATCAACCATCATATTAGAATACCCTAGGCCCAATCCATCATCGGGTCCAGTTATCCTCGGGATGGAATACCATAGATTGGAATGCCAATATATGCATAACTCAGGTCCAGTCAACCATCGGGTTGGAATACCCTCGATGTGTTGGCTCACACACAAAGCAGTAAAGCCTAACCACCAACCAAATATGTGCACATCTACAGATAAACATATAATCAGTCAGCAGACAATCAGGTAGATCTACAGATCACTAAGCATAACATCTTACGATCACATATCAATATATCTAATCCAATGGGCCGGCCTTGTTCCTTCGACCCGTAAGTATAATGAGGAAGACTCACCTCAATCTGTTGATAATCAAATAACTGCTCGGACAGTTGAACCGGATAACCTCGCACCAACTAAAAATAAATACAATCTAAACCAATAATTAACTCGATAACCCAAAATACCCTTAGGTCAAACTTGGTCAACCCTAGTCAAAGTCAAAGTCAATGGTCAAGGTCCAAAAGTCAATATTTCTTCCCAACAGAGTACGCCCTACGTACCAAGAGAGTATGCCCAGCGTACTCTGATGTTGACTAATAGTGGGGCGCTGACTGCGTACACGCAACATACCACCAGGTACGCCAAACATACTCAGCCCAGTCCCAAAACTCCATTAAGAGCTTATTCCATTAAGTTCTTACATCCAAAACTCAAATCTAAGCCCAAAATGATGTCCTAAGTCATTAAATTTCCAACTTTATGACTTTGCATGGCTATAAAGTGCTTAATGTCCAAAACCCTATGTTCTTAACCTAATAAGACATCACAAATCTTGGATGGACGGGATAAAAGGGCCATGATCACATTTTTACAGTTCATAATAGCTTTATAATGGATAAAGTTTTCAAATTTATCCATTAGAATGGTCCCAACAAACAAGATCTAGTCTTTAAGTCTCAAAGGGGCCCAAAAGTTCTTCTTTTTCAACTTAATCCATTAAGTACAATTCTCCAACTTTCAGATCTAAATCAAAATGATGTTTAGATGGATAAAGTTTCCTACTTTATCCATAACAAGGTCACAAACTTTCAAGATCTAAACTTTATGCACTAAAATGACCAAAAGCTCATAACATCCAAAACTAGTTAGAACTAACAAATGCATCATCAAGATTCAAACTTTATACCTCTAGAAGATAGATCAAGGTAAACAAAGTCCAAATCTACAAGCTCCAATGCAGCCAACACTTCTCCAAGAAGTTCCTTCTTCTCCAAGGTGCACCATGTGTAATCCAAAGCACTAAAAAACACCTTCTTTTAGCACACAATGCTCAACTAGGGCTAGGGTTAGGGATGAGCAACGGGCCGGACCCAGATGGGACCGGCCCGAAGACCGGAAACCCCAAGACCGAAGATCATGAATTAACTAACCTGAAAACCGGACCAATTTAGAGTGTATCGAGTCTGGGTTCGGTCCGATCCGGTTCCATGTACCAAACCGGGTTTTGGGTTTCGGACGGAATTAGACTTTCGCAGTGTTGTTTACAGTTTTGATTCCGGGTTACAAATTGGGTTTCGTATCATTGTTGTTTACGGAAAAACATGTGAAATCGTTCAACTTTTTTTATTGAACATCAATACTTGTATTTGTTACGTACGTTTGGGGATCATGTGACAAAGATGCATTTTTTTTAACATGTTTCTAGAAGTTGATCAACATCTATAACTTCCCGTAAAACAGTTTGTACCAATGGTTTTCTCGAAACCGGCAACATCTCCGTTTTTGTGTTAAACTTTTCAAGGAACATTACAACCTCTTCTATCACTGCAAAATCATACGTTGCGGGACTCTACTTAGATCACATGCAAATGAGTTGTCTACAAAAAATAATACAAACATTATTATAAAAAAACTACATTATTTATAAAAAAAATTGCATTATTTATTAAAAATTTGTATTTAACAACTTTTAATTATAAAAAAACAAAAAAATAATAGTTCCTTTATAAAAGTTGCATTATTTATTGAAAAAGCTACACAATTTATTAAAAACTATATTTACCTGTGTTTATTTATAAAAAAACACCTCATTTAAAAAAAACTGCATTATTTTCTTGAAAAAATTGCACTATTTATTAAAAAACTGCATTTTTAACAAAGAAAAAACAAAATTTTAATAAAAAAAAAACTACACATTTTTTTTTAAAAAACAATACTTTAAAATGAGAAAATAATAACCTTTGGTTATTTGGTCCGGTCCAGATTAAATCCCTTATATCTGGTTCGGTCTCGCCCAAACCCGAAACCCAAATATTGATAAAAACAAAACCCCAAAACCGGCCCACTAATATAAAAATCTAGTTCGGTCCGGATCTGGTCCCGGGTTTTTTCCAGTTCAGTCCGGTCCAACGGGTCGTATGCTCATCCATAGTTAGGGTTTTATGGAAGGGGTGGAGGCTGAGAATGGAGTGGGTATGGGGGAGTTAAGGAGCTTAAATAAGGCTCAAACCATGAAAATAGGGATTGGGCATTGATTGTGTATGCCCAACGTACTCAGGGTGCCTCAATACACCCAACGTACTCCCCTATGTACGCCCAACATACTTAGCATAACCCAAAACCGACCAAACTTCAAACGGGCATAACTTCTTCGTTCTAACTCCGATTGTGACGTTCTTTATATCCACAGAAAGGTAACAAGAAGCTTTACACTTCTATAAACTCATCCTTGCCTTAAATATTTCCGAACAAAAATCCAAAATTCATAAAATCTCGAACTGACACTTTACCAAAATACCCCTTGGTGCCAAAACACAGACCAAACTCCCGGATCATCCAAATTACATTACCCACACCCAAATGGGTCTAAATCTCTTTTCCTCAAAGGCCCTAAGCTTGATGATACTTGGTCTTCAGGTCACCATTCCTACATAGGAAACGATTCGGAACAGGGTGTTACATCCTCTGTAAATGTTACATAAAATTGATTTGCATCACTTGTGGTGGATCTGAAGGGCCCACACACATCTGTGTGTATGAGGTCCAACAAACCTTTACCTCTTTCATAAGATCCGGTGAAAGTTGATTTTGTCATCTAACCCAAAAGACAAGATTTGCATGCATCATCTGACCTTGGGTCAAATGATTCCAACACTCCATCCTTTTGGAGTTGGGCTATGCATTTCTTGTTGATGTGTCCAAGATGACAATGCTACAAGCATGCTTTGTCTATACCATTAGACGAATCAATTTGATTGACAATATTGTCTAAATTGTCTACAAACGTCACAATTTCATACACACCATTACAAGGTAAAGCTTCGAATATAAAAACACCATTTTTATAAACTGAAATAGAACTGATTAAATCATTAAAAGAATATCTAAACCCTTGTCTGAACAATGCATAAAAGGAAATAATGTTCCTTGTCATTTCTGACATGTAGCAACAATTTAGTAAGTTTAAACAAACACCACCACTAAGCACTAGACCATAAAAATTCAATCTTGGTGACAGGTGAAGATCGCCTATTCCCCATGATTGGGTGCATTCTTCCGTGCTCTAGCTCCTCACTTTCTCTTAGCCCCTGCAAATCAAAACAGATGTGAAAACCACATCCTGTATCAAAGACCCAAGAACGAGAAGATGATGAATTATTAGATGAAATGGTGTATATACCTGCAGAAGATGGGTTCACCTTGACATCCTTGATATCTTGCAGATACTTTGGGCAACTTCGTTTCTAATTCCCTTTGTCGTTGCAGTAAAAGCAAGTGGCCTCTTTGGAATTAGAAACTAGAGGAGCATCAGAACTAGATTTTCCTTTGGGACGATTGCTTGATGACTCAGCATGAGACTTTCCCTTCCAGTTCTGCTTTGGAGGACCTTTCATCTTCTTTACCTTCCTTTGACCAATAGCCTTAACGGGAGCACTAACATAATTAGGGTTTGAGCTCCTACCCTTCATTCCTGCCTCAACTGTATGTAGTAGGTTGTGCAACTAAGACAAGGTGGTCTCATTGTTGTTAAAATCATAAATCAAGATCAAATGATCATAACAACTTGGTAAGGGGTTCAAGACTATGTCAATAGCTAACTCATCATCATAGTGCACATTAATCCTAACAAGGCGCTCCACGTAACGTTGCATTCTTTGCACGTGGCTACATACAGATTCTCCCTCTTTCATCCTACATGACATGAGGGATTTCACCACTTTGTACTTTTCTTGACAAGCTCGCTTATGGTACTTTCCCATAAGGTCCTTGTTCATCTCGTAGGGACAGTGAAGTTCAGGGGTCATGGTGGCCACCATGATGCAAGCAACTTTTGTTGCATCATCGTAGTGTTTTTGGTAGGAGGTGTATTCTTCAGGAGTAGCTTTGCCTCTTCGACTTCAATGATTTCCTTTTCGAGAACATACTCTATGTTCTCAAATCGAAGGGACATCTTAATGTTTCACATTCAATCATTATAATTGGAGCCATCCAATATGACTTTGGAGCAGATAGAGAGCAAGGAGAAGTTATGGTGGTTGGAGGAGGAGGAAGCAGAAGCATCAGTTGGAGTAGACATTTGTAAAAGGAAGGTAGTTTTAGTTAGAAAAGCATATTCCTTAATATAGTAACCCGAAATAAAATATTAAGTCTATGATCCAACTATATAATTCCCAAATTAGAAAAGAGATGTCGTAATCTAATTGTAAATTTTATAAAGGTAGGTAAATGACAATTTACCAATTCCACCAATAATAAAAGAAATTTAGTCAAGTGATATTCCTAGGTCTTTTGAGATTCATTGAAACTATTCAATGGCATGTTTAATCTCATATTATGCTCTTATATTTGTGTTTGGGATACCGAGGATCACAAACAAGATGTGAATAACCACGCAAATGTGTTTGGCAACCTCATTGTCATTTATCATCCCAATTGATGTGCTGGTAAACGGCACACGCTCCATCAACAATGATAATTTATGAGATACTCATTACAAATATTTATTAGTCCATATTAGTGTAATGGTTAACTAACGCCTTATAAAGTGTAATGTGCAATTTCATGGGTTAGCATACAAATTCACATTTTTCCTAAAGTAACTAGATTTTGGGTTTTAAAAAGAAGGTTCTAGTACTTTTCAATATCATTATACTTTTAATGAGAATTAATGTCTTATCAAGTCCGTTTTGCTAATGACCCTCCATCAATCAAGGAAGCGGTGGATGAGAGTGGACACCCATTCAACTACCATTTTATAGGCAGTTTCCTTATACGCCCCTTATAGATCGACTTTGTAAATGAGGCATACTAGCGACTTGGCTGACTTAGTCTTATACATATAATATATTAATAATTTAATAATATATAAGGTGTATTTTAAATTTTTTCAAAATACTAGCGTTTATATTTTAAATTTCAAAACTAATATCTAATCAATTAAATTTAAAATAAATCAATAATTACTTAATTATTATCTTTTACTTAAAAATTAATTAAATAAATAAAATCAATTAAGGATTATCTAATTAAATTAATCAAATATTTTAATCCTAATTGATACCCTCTAATTTTCGAAAATTAGGGTATAGGATTTATCCAATTTTATAATTTTCTCTTATAATCAAATTAAACTAACAATTATCTAAAATATGGAAACCCTAATAACCTACCATTTTCGAAAATACTTGGGGAGGAAGGCTAGGGTTTCAAAACCCTAGCCCTAAATTTCGAAAACTTGGGGAAG
This sequence comes from Lactuca sativa, assembly GCF_002870075.4. Taxonomy (NCBI): domain Eukaryota; kingdom Viridiplantae; phylum Streptophyta; class Magnoliopsida; order Asterales; family Asteraceae; genus Lactuca; species Lactuca sativa. The sequence goes on from NC_056627.2 coordinate 258,040,989, forward strand.
GGGGCTAGGGTTTCTAAAACCCTAACCCTATTCGAAATTCATAAACTTTTAGGGTTTAATTTCTATAAACCATAATTGATCTATTCTTCTATTATAGCTATTCAACAAAAAAAAAAAAAACAAACGCTCCGATACCACTGATGTGATTTTGGTAAACAAAAAAAACCGTTAAGTTTGCATGCAACCTAAATATGATCTATCTTTTCTCTATTGAACCTATAACTAAGAACATTAAAAATAACCCTAGAAACCCTAGGATATTTTCAAAAAATAGAGGAGAGGGTCTTAGGATTACATACCTTTTAGTTGCTATAGTAAACAACTAGAAATTCCCTTTGAAAATCTCTTGGAAGCTAGCACCACAAATGTCGTGCCTCTAATGGAATCACACCCAAGCTAGCAAGAGGATAACTTAAGAGAAAGGAGAGGGGAGAAGCAATTTTTTTCCAAGGATTGTAGAGGAAAGGAGTGGACGAAATAAAGGGGCTAGGGGTTTCTTATATAGTTGAAGATACTCGGGGCCAAAGCTAGGGTTTAAGGGATAAGCCATAGATTCCCTTGCATGGTGACCAAGCTGTCCAATCCCCTTATCCCAGGGGCCTTGGACGAAATCATCTTGGTCTTACCCTAGATGATTTTCGTCCACCTCATTCCATGAGGTTCTAGAGCCTTCCTTCCTCAATTATCAATAAATAACAAAACAATCCTTATACTTTTAATTAATCCAATTAATCCCAATAAATTTCTGATTAGTTATTAATTAAATAATATGATTTCTAATTAATATATTATTTTCATAACACATTAGTAAATAATTTATTTAATTTATTATTCACATAATAAATTAATCTCTCTCTCTCTCTCTAAAAGTCATCTTGTCCAATTGCTAGGTTTGAGAACAACCCAAAAGGAGTGTGCTACTATCAATTCAAGTATATACCAATTTTAGTTATGGGTTTAGACACCTAATCCAACATGTTCATCATGTCACTTTCCAAGAGTGAATGCTTATCATTTGATCATAACTCAAAACGCTCATCCCATGTGTTGGAATTAAATCACTATGACTTATGGAGACCGACTCCTATTATGTCTACTGATGGCTACGTTTACTATGTCATTTTTATTGATGATTATTCCAGGTTCAGTTGGTTCTATCAACTCAAGGTGAAATCAGATCTTTATGCTATTTTAAACACCTTTTGTAACCTTTGTCCAGACCCAATTTTCTTGCAAGGTTAAAACTTTTCAATCAGATGGTGGCATAGAATTCTTAAATCATCACGTTAGCACCATTCTGTCAACAAATGGTACGCATCAATGAATTTCGTGTCTTTATATGCCTCAGCAAAATGGATGAGCTGAGCACAATGAACACCATGTAACTAAAACTAGTCTTGCTATGCTATTTAAGGCTAGTGCACCAGCATTAATTTGGGTTGATGCTTTCTCTTCGGTAACATACATCATCAATCGTCTATTATTCAAAGTGCTTGCAAACAAAAGTCCATTTGAAACTTTATTTGGTGTTTCTCCAAATTATGACATTTTTAGTACTTATGGTTGTAGGGTATTTTCGTACTTGTGAAACTAATCGGCTCACAAATTGGTTCCTCAAAGTATTCCTTGCATCTTCATTGGCTACAGTACTCAGTATAAAGGATATCGATGCCTTGATCCTTCTACAAATCACATTTACACCACCCAACATGCTCAATTTGATGAAAATGTGTTTCTATTTTTAGACAAACCATCTTATGATCTTGCTACATTGGTGTTTACAAACTTTGATGAGCCTACACTTCATTGCATGTCACTCCACCGCCCCAAGAATCTGCCATCTCCACATCCGTAATGACATCATCACCCAATGGCTCTCATACATTTCCTACATGCATACATCTGTATCTCCATGACTCACCAACAACTTCTTACAACACTGTTGAACCAGCTTCTTTTTCATTAACCAACACACCTCTGATGACATCATCACATTCGACACTGCAACTTACTCCACCACCGTCGCCGCGACCAGTTGCTACCTCTACTCATCCTATGATTACTCGAGCAAAAGCTAGAATATTTAAACCCAAGCACATTGCTGACTTAGCTTTTCTTGTTGGTCATCCTCTTCATCATACTCTCCTTGCAACTAAATAACCTAAAGGTTTTAAATTAGCAGCTAAAAATCCTCATTGTCTCATGGAAATGGAGTTCGAAATGGATGCTTTGAAGGTTAATGATACTTGGGAATTAGTTCCTCATCCCACTTCTTCCAACGTCTTTGGTTCTAAATGGGTCTTTAGAACTAAGTTTTGCTCTAATGGTAGCATTGAATGTCTTAAAGCTTGTCTTGTTGCACACGGTTTCACTCAAATTCCAGGTCAAGATTACTCTCTCACCTTTAGCCCTATTATAAAATTAGTTACTGTTCGCATTGTCCTCTCTCATGCAGTCTTGAATCAGTGGTTGTTGCATCGACTTGATGTTAAAAATGCATTTTTAAATGGTAATCTTACCAACACGGTCTTCATAGAACAGTCCTTGGTTTTATTGATCAAAGATTTCCACATCATGTATGTCGTTTGAAGAAGGCACTTTATGGATTAAATCAGGCTCCACAGGCTTGGTTCTAATGTTTAAACAGGCTTGGTTCTAATGTTTAAGCACATTTCTTCTAAGTCTTGGTTTCATTTGCAGTCGTGCGGATGCCTCTCTTTTTATACTCAATAAAGGGTGTATCCTACTTTTTATGTTGACGATCTTATCTTTACAGGTAATGATCCCTCTTTAGCCAAGCAATTTATTCAACCGATCAACAAAGAGTTTGCCACTAAAGATCTTGGCCCTCTAAATTACTTTCTTGGTCTTGAAGTCTCTTACAATGTTGATGGTTTGTTTCTCACTCAAACTAAATATGCTCATAATATTTTGAGTCATACTTAGTTACTTGATGTAAAACTAGTTTTCACACCCTTATCAACAACTCAAGTTCTTGCATCACATGGCACTCCTTTCATTGATCCTACCCTCTACAGATCCTTGGTTAGAGTACAACAATACTTGACTATTACTCATCTAGATCTCTCTTATGCAGTCAATCAAGTTAGTAAGTTCCTTCATGCTCCTACGACAAACCATTTTCAAGTTGTGAAGAGAATCTTACGCTACATGAAAAGCACCATCTCTTATGGTCTGCATTTTTAGTATCCCAAGTTGCAATCTTTACTTGGCTACTCTAATGCTGATTGGGCTCGTTGCATTGAAACCATACACTCAACCTATGGCTACTCCATATTCCTTGGTGGTAACTTAGTCTCTTGGAGTGCCAAAAAGCAAGCTACTGTTTCTCGTTCCAGTTGTGAATCTATGTATCGTGCTATGGCGAACACTACTACTGAAATAGTCTGGATTACAAATCTTTTGAGTGACCTCCATGCTCTGTCATCTTCTATGCCCGCCCTTTTATGTGACAACAAGAGTGCCTTGTTTCTCAGTCAAAATCTCATCTCTCACAAGAGTGCCAAACATATTTGCATCGATTTTCACTTTGTTCGAGAGCTTGTTACTTCGAGTAAATTGGTCACTCGATATATCCCTACTCATCTTCAACTAGCCGACATCTTTACGAAGAGTCTTCCGCGTCCCTTGTTTGAGCAATTTCATGCCTAGCTTCGTGTTGGTCCACCACCTCTCAGCTTGAAAGGGGGTATTAGAGATAATTTAGAATGATTTTAAAAGAATTCTTGTATCTTTATATATTTTAAGAGACTTCCTGTATCTTTATATATGTTAGGCTAGTTTGTTACCTTATCAGTTGCATCTTTGTACTATATATATTCATCAATATACAAGATACCATTCAAGGGGAAAATATTCTTATACAAGAACACACACACACACACACACCTAGCTGAGCCGTGTCATTTACCATAGTTATAGATCAACGAAAATCAAGTTCGTGTTAATTTTCTATATCGTCTTTTAATTCGTCCGACAACGGGACAATCATCCTTCCACCTTTCGTAAAATCAGGTCTAATTGTGACTAATCAAATTGATTTCTAGAAGAAACTTGGCAATTAAATAATAACAATTGTGTTTTATTATTTGCAATTAATCGGCACATAATTTTCAACATTATTTGTCGAGTTATTGTCATTGTAGCCCAACAAAATTTTAGAAAATATTTAAAAGGTTTCGGGATTAGTTTTTGTTTATCATAAGGGTATAAACTCAAAAATGACATGTTAATAAGGTGGGAGGTAAAACTAGGATTCTATATTAGTTGGGGCTTAAATTGTAAGAAGATAGTAAATCATATTTTATACCTAAATAATATAAAAGGGTGTAAATTTCAAAGAAAATTTGACAAAATATTACCTAATTAAATAGAAGTTATATCGATTTTCGCAGGAATCGATATTGAAAATTTTCCAAAAGGCCATGATTAATAACTCGTAATGATCCATTACCCTATTATTTAAAGGAAACATATGGGCCACAATGAAGTTATTTTTTTGGTAAAGTAAACATAATTTGATTTATAATTCGACAACAGGTTAGCAACACAATACTTGTATAAGATCATAGATCCTACACAACACTAATGTTACAAATTCAAAACAATGAATACTAAGGGGCAAGAAGTAAAGTGTGCATTCAAACTTACCCAACGAAGAAACATTGCACTTTTGCAGCAAGCCAGCAACCAAAAATGGAAACTTTAGCATTTAAACTATATATTGTGATAATAAAATAAACAAATAGACACGTACGGAGGGATTGGGCATTTGGTCTAGTGGTATGATTCTCGCTTAGGGTGCGAGAGGTCCCGAGTTCAATTCTCGGAATGCCCCATACTTTACTCATTTTTCTATTTTTGGATTAAAATTAAATGCAAGAAATAACAACGTACTATCACTTATTTCAATTCAATCACACTTCCACATAAACCAAAAAGCTATATTATTTCAATTCAATCACGCTTCCACATAAACCAAAAAACTATAGAGTGATTGAAGGAAACTAGACTAGACTGGTTTGAAGATTAGTATAATAAGTATCTGCCTAGAATTTGTAGTCTTTCACTATTAGAAGTTAGAAATAAATATGCTTCCATATGAGCTTTGCAAAGGCAACATAGTCCAACCTAGGACTGCAAGTGAAAACCTTAACTCACACACTCACTCACTGTAGCCTCAAATCAAATTATGCTCACTCAGTTCCAGTAGTGAATTCTACATGAGAGTGGTGTAAAAAAAAAACATAAAAGTCGAAAAAACATATGTGGAAGTGATAGCACAAGCACCTCAAAGTTGACTAGTGTCACATATTTCAGACAATAAATGCCAACTCATGGGCAGATGGATACATTTGCTAATATGCAGAAATCTTGAAATGATACAGCTAGCATCATGAAAAGCATATGTAACTTCATTACCAGAGTAAGCAAACATGTAACTATACAATATCAATATTCTTTCTTTGTGAAGATGCTTTTAGGCACCAACATGGTGAAAATGTGCAAATGTCTACCAGAATAAGATATCTTTATGCTAGCAACTTTTGTTTTTGTGTATGCATTTAAATAATCTTTTAATAATTGCATAAAGTATGAATGGGTATAAAAATGCAATAGCATCAACAATAAGATGGGCATTTGGTCTAGTGGTATGATTCTCGCTTTGGGTGCGAGAGGTCCCGAGTTCGATTCTCGGAATGCCCCCCTTCCTTACTTTTGATTCAACTAATCAACACATGTTTATATATTACTCTAAGGACTTTTGTTTTGCAAATGCCCCCCTTCCTTACTTTTGATTCAACTAATCAACACATGTTTATATATTACTCTAAGGACTTTTGTTTTGCAAACGCGTCTACCTACAAAAGTGATATAATATGCCACACACATAAGCTACAGAACTAACATAAGTCATTGTCAATAAGTTCAACTCATGGTTATGGACGCTTTTTATTAAGACAACAGGTATGAAAGCACATGTTTTGTGGTCATTGTGTTCATATGGCTATTTTTTAGGAATCGAGTGAAAACGAGAGTGACATCAAACCATTGTAGCAGTATCAGTCTAATAACATAAAGGACAATAAGTTTTACATTCAACGTCTTGAATTGCTGATGATTATCAAAACAATAGTTCTTGACTTCTAATATGACTAACCTTCCTTCGTAAAAAATGTTTATTAAATTCTTAGGGGTCTCGTCTTTTTGCCTACAAAACTTGTTTGGGGCATATCTAATTACAGGTGACATGATTGGTATCCTGAAAGCTTCCATATAATATTCGCCAAATCCAAAAACATCCTAATTATGCGACTAAGGGATTATAGAAACTAGAATTCAACATAGTTAGCAGTACAACTTCATGAAACTCACCCTCGCAACCATATTATAAAACTTGAAAATAACTCATTCGATTTTATATACTTTCTATCCACACAGAAAACGAAAAGTAAACCATTTCATATTTACCGAGAAAGTAAAATCTTCAACATGAAATAACTGTTTCTAAGCTTCTATAAATTATAACTGTCTGGTTGTAGCCGGAGTAAGACAGCAGCAAAAAGAAAATTGTTGCTAGTTTACCAGCTAATCTATGTAAAACTTTTTTTGATTAATGGAAATTACAACTCTTTGTAAAAGGGGTTCCCATGAAAACTATCCAGAAAAATTGATTGAAATATACATCAATGGAATATGGAACATTATTTTCAAGGAAGATGGAAAACAAAATTGATTTTTTATCGGGCGGCAAGTGAGAACACTGAAGTTGGAATTTGAGTGTTTCCATAATTATCCAAAAAGGTCGAATAAAATGGCGTAAAATTAAAAAAAAAAAAAAATGCGTTTGCCGGGAGTCGAACCCGGGTCTATTGCTTGGAAGGCAATTATCCTAACCGTTGGACTACAAACGCTGCTTGACGTTAGGGGCTTGATCACTAATGTTATTCTATGGAGTGTTTGGTAGCCTGTTAATTAAAAAATTAAGAAGCAAAGTCTGAATTTTTAAAATTTACACTCTTGGTAGGGTACTAAAAAAGTCTGTTTACTCCATAGAAGCCTCTTAACATTTAGAAATTGAGTAATCTAACCTATATAAATGAGTATTTTAATAATAATAACCATTTTTTTTTGTAAAATTCTAGTTTATAAAACGTAATTGCAAAACAGTTTTAATCAAACACTACTTTGATTAATTGGAAAATAACTCAAAACCAATATTGGATACAATCTGTTTCTTCGATCCTATATTTGATCTAGACATGTATTTATAGGTTCTAATTACCAACTTGAATTATAATACAATTAGGAAACTATGACCAACTTGCCATAATCCCAAGTTTACTTGCTCTCCAAGTCCTACTCGACTTAGGATTCTAACAATCACCCCGAATTTCTAAGTCCTTCTAGAGAATTCTTCAACCCCGATTCGTATTTAAAATACGAACACGTTGTTGTCGTCACGTTCCAAAAAATCATCTTCTTGTAATTTTTGGAGTCGTTCCGGACATTCAGAGGCAAAGTGACCCGGTTTGTCACACCGAAAACAAATCACCTTAGATCGGTCTTTTTCCTTATTTTTCCGATTTTTGCCACAACAACAATTACATTTTTTGCAATTGTTGGAAATGGGTTGAATTAAATCAGAATTGAATTGTTTATTGGGCCGATTACTTTGAGAAACCCTATTATTCCCTTTAGGCCCGTCTGACCCAAATAACCCACCAAATCCATGATTACCAGTCGACACCCCTTTTCCCTTTGTCGATCTTTCCTTTGCTCCACCAAATAAGCCATCTCCACCAACTGAACCAGTGCCGCCACTGCTCGATGACCACAAAACCTTTGGTTCTTCTCCTCCGTCATCACCCTCCTCTCTAATCCTTTCTTCATAAGCTTTAAGCCTTCCCACAACATCTTTAAATCCAACCGATTTGAGATCCAAGACTTGTTCCAAAGAAGCAACTATGTGGATGAACTTCGCTCTCGGTAATGATTTAAGAAACTTCTTCACAAGCTTTGTCTCATCAATTACTTCTCCTAGGGATGCCGATTTTGAGGCTAATCCGGACAATCTCCCAGTAAAATCGTCAATCGATTCTGAGTCGTACATCTTTGATCCGTCGAATTCTGCCATCAAGGTTTGTAACCTAACCTCCTTCACGCAGTCATCACCCACGTGTCTGGCTTTGATTACGTCCCACAACACCTTTAAGGACTCCACATCTCCGATTTGCATAATCAAAGTCTCCGGGATCGCATGATAAAATAGCCCCATCGCCAGGTAATCTTTCTCTTCATTCTTCTTTGTTCCTGGATTGATCACAGTCCATGCTTTGTGAATTATTAGAACAACCTTCATCCTCATCGCCCAAACTGTGTAATTTGTAGCTGTGAACATCGGACAGTGAACGGAGGTTGCTCCAATTTCCTTTGGTGATGCCGAATTTGAGGACTCCCCTGACATGGTGATTACTCAAATAAAAAAAAGAACTTGAGATCAGAGAAGGTTAATAGAAACCAAGATTGATTGTTCTAAAAGTAGAACAAACAAGTGGCAATTGATCGAGAAAAATATGAATTCTATGAAGTTATTGTTCACGATTTTACTGTTCACTGTATGAACTCTGTTCACGAATTGAACACAATCAAACAAACAATTAAGTATAAAGATGATTAAGAATCAATTGCAAATCAATCGTGAATTCACTTCAAATCAATCCCAAGTGTACTTGGTCTCCAAGTCCAACTCGATTTAGGATTCCAAAAAAATGACCGCTTTCTCTGGAATATAGCATTCTCGTTATTCATTTCGGAGATTTGGTCCAAAAAATGAATGTTCGTACATTTCGGACTTACATTCCGGACTATCCATGTCTAAAACAAGAATCTATATACGATTGTCAAATTAGTACTTTGAAGTGATAAATACAGAGTCACAGACACACATTCAGACTTGTGGTCATCCGTAATTATCTCCTATAACTCCCTCATGATGAGTTTCTCAAAGAGTGGGCATGAAGAAAGCTTTACCAATCTGCTTGTTTACCTACATAACGTTAGGCAGGACCAACCCTTATAGTTACAAAAACATCAAAACTAGTATGATGGATCATTTCCAAGTTTGTTTTGTTGCTATTGGATGTGATGGAAATAGAACATTAGAACCTTGGTTTTGGATGATATCTAACTCATATACTATGTCTGATTTTGAACAAAACTTTTGTCCGCTACCCATGATGCACGTGAGGTGCTTGTCAATATTGGTCATGCAAAATGGGCGATAGCCTACTTCCCTAACATCCGTTGGGATGTAACTGAACATTGATATTCCATATTTTATGTTGGTATTATCGGTTAACCAACGCAATGTACTGATAATAACGGTTAACCAACGCAATGTACTGATAATAACGCTTACCGAGACAATTTGTGACTACATTCAACGATTTTTTGTTGAACTTAATTTCATGGGAGGTAAAATACTGTACAATATTGAAATTTTTTACTTGTATAATAACCATAAATGATAATATTTACTTTTTAGGGTGGTTGACTAGCATACTAACCCAATATGCAGAGATGGTGCTTCAAAGGAGGATGCAAAAGTTTGTTCGGTAGCAATCAACAAAGATTCCGCTCGAGATATCATCTCCATTCTCGTCCGACATGTTTCGAGTTTTGATATTAAAACAACTTGTGTTGTAGATCTGAACCGCCATACATGTTCATGTAGGAAACCGCACAGTATGGGTATAGTGTGCGGTCATGCTATTTTAGTATCACATTATTCAAACATCACAAAATTAGCCAATATGGTTTAGATATATTATCAGGCTAATGTGTTTCAAACTACCTACCAGACCCAAAATGTGCACCCTCTTCCCCTTCCATCTGAATGGGAAATACCATACTTATTGATGATTGTTTTATTGTCTACTTATTCCTATTTAATTATATTTGTAATCGATTTGCAATGACTAATAGAAAATATTATTATTGCCTTAATATTTGTCGCATATTACACGGATAGAAAAAAAACATAATTTAGAAGTACCATAACCTTATTAAAGATAAATATAACAAAATACATAATTTAAAAATATGGGGCATCTTTTAAAATATCTCAACCATGTTTGTATGGAAAATCAACCTCACTAATTTTCTGTATGTATTTCACCCTTTCGAACTGCAAAATTACTTCGTCAACTTCATCCAGTAAATCGTTGTCGATCTTGTGATAAATTTTGATAAAATTCTTCACCTTCGACCGTATGTCTATAAACTTAGTCTTTCAGTTCGATATTGTGCAACAGATAACTCATAATGAAACATGTTTTTCAAGCATGCCCATTGCGATACGTACATTATATGTGACAGCATGGGGACAACCAAATCATCCTCAGTTATTATGTGATCTTTTCTTGTATAGTCCACGACTGGAGTTGATTTACTGCCATTCCAGAGTTCTAAAGGCTCTATAATTCCACTCTCTTATTTATTGTGTTCATTCTGGATTCCATGTCATTCTGGAGTTCCATTCTGGAATGACATTCCGGACTAAAATTTCGGAAGTCATATCAATCACTTATGCATAGCCAAATAAATCAAAAATGTAATAGATTCCATATATATAAGTCACAGACACATATTCCAGACACGCATTTTGGAGAGATACATTCCAGACATAGCATTTCAGACACTTATTCCGAACATAGCTTTCCGACTATTAATATGTAATTAGCATGCATTGTAAACGTAGAAATAACTTGAGAATGAGTTCATCTAAGTTTGGTGTTTGCCATTATGATGAAGAATATTGATATGCTTGTTCAGATATTAACCCGTTTTCGGAAGGCCCAGATTTCCCACTCCTAGATAAACCGCCTGATGAAATTTTCCAAGCTAAGAAGGTCGCTAAAGAAGCAAACGAAAGGGACTTTGAAACAAGTTGGACACTAAATCAACGTGAAGATGATCTAGCAGAACAAGTAAATGAAAAATAAAATGGGTTGCTCAAGCTATGCAAAAAGTCAAAGAAGCTGAGAAATGGATTCAATATGCAAATGTAGATTGATAAGCTTTGTGCAGAATGGGACCGTCTAACATATGTTGTTAGAATTAGAGGAGATTTCCAATTGAGCTGAAAGGTATTCATAACATATTTCATGTTTGTTATTTGAGGAAGTGCTTGGGAGAAGAACCTGATATGTTTACACTTTCAAAGTTAAGAATCGATGAGAACAAGAACTCAAGAAGTTACTTGAGGTGCCTAAAGCGATTGTCGATCGTAAAACAAAAAAGTTGCGGCACAAGATGATCGATTTGGCACTTGTGCATTGGAAGCATAGTTTTAGGCCGAACGTTACTTGGGAAACGGAAAGTGACAGGAAAAGTCGTTACTCATAATTGTTTTCTTCTGCATGATTCTAGGACGGAATCATCCTAAGTAGGTGATAATTTTAATGCTCATACTTTTCGTTAGACTTATCGTTGACAGACCCTCATTTATGTTATCAAATTAATGAAAATTTTATTGTAAATGAATAAATAAATGATAAATTTTCTTACGTGTTATGATTTTACGAAGTGTTCTTTGTGTATAATATTGTATTCATGTTATACGGATAAATATTATAACGGTATGATATTTGTATAAAAATACGGTTAAAAACGTAACGAAAGCTAAAAATATAATTAAAAATAAAAGCATAATTAGGATAAATGATCTAAACGAAAGTCGGAGTACTCATCAATATGAAAGTGTTGATATAAATAATGCCTGAATCTGATTTCGTATGACGAGGTTATGATTTTTTGATGTTTCGAGTGCGACACAGTACAGTATTGTGCGACACGGAAATTGAAATGAAAATCAGTTGATTTTTAGTGTAACACCCTTTTTCCAGAGTGGATCAGCTGAAAACGTATTGGGGTCAAAGATGGGGTTTTTTTAGAGAAAATATTGTGCCACGACGTGGGGAATGGGGGACCACGAAGTGGCATGGCTTTATGAAATGCTCATTAATCTCCTGTACCATGACGTGACAAGATTATGGTTACGATATGGCGGCCGCCTGAGTGCTTAACCCTAATTGGGGTTTGTGCTCCTATTTAAGGGAGGTGAGGGCTAGCGTTTGCGCAACCTTGGCCTCCATCACCTCCCTTTCACCCTCGAAGAAACCCTAGCCTTCATTTTAACCTTGTGAACTCTTCATGGTGATTTTAGCCCTTGAAGAAGAAAAGGGAGGTGTGCTTGTTAGTTGGAAGAGTGTATCACTCTAGATCTTGCATCTCTTGTATCTTGTGGAGCTTGGGAATGTATAAATCTTCCACCTTTTTGGTTACCTCTTCATAGAGCTAGGATTTATTGCATTTCTTGACTCGTCTTCAAGTTTGGGTTAGTTAGATGAGATAAAGTTTTCAACTTTATAGCTCAACTTAGTCCCTTAGTCTATATACCTTTTGGATCTGAAGTTTGATTGTGTATTGAGTTCCATGCATGATATTTTGGTCTCATTTCACCATTTTGACCTAGTTTGAGCTCTAGACTTGCATTGGACATGCATGTCTGTAAAGCTACGATTTTTATGTTGGAATAGAAGTATGAAAGCCTTTTGGAAAGTATGAATGGGTGGCTTGAAGGATTAAGAGCTTAACCCATTAAGTTGTGAGAGCTCAATTTCCATAGCATGGCAGCCTGCTTGGCACGACGTGACGATTGGTGTCATCATGACTGCTTTGTCGTGAAGATGCCACAACGCAACCAATGGGTGGCCACGACCTAGGTGTGGACTGGGGGTTAACTTGGACCATTAACTTTTGACCACTTTGACTTTTGGTCAAACTTTGAGGGGTGTTAAGCTATAATATGAGTTTTAGTTTGTGTTTAGTTTAGGAGGGTCGTGCAGCTGATTCTGTGGAACTTTGATTAATGGATTTCAGCTCTTTGTTCAGGTAAGTCTTCTCATTGTATTGCCTATGTCATAGTGATGTACATGTTATACTAGTTGAGACTTAATTGTTGATTGTTGTTATATGTCTATCTGAGTTGTTGATAAATCTAGGACTACTGATAGATCGTTGGGTTGCTAATAACCCACAGGGTTGCTGATAACCTATAGGGATACTGTGAGCCTATAGGACTTTTGATAGTCCTATGGTTGCTAATAACCCATGGTTGTTTATATTGTTGTGATGTATGTGATATTAGGACAGTTGATAGCCCTCATGACTGCTGATAGTCCTAGTGTTGCTGATAACCCGTAGTTGATTATTATGTTGTGATGTATGTAATATTTTGGGGAAATCACTAAGCTTTGTGCTTACAATTTTTGATTAAATGTTTTTCAGGTACTTATTGGATTGCGAAGGCGGGACTACACATGCACATCAACAATTTTATGATTCGAGATTCTGCATTATCTTCTTTATAACTCTGATTTTTGAATAATGGTTTATGAACAAGTGGTTTGACTTGAATGTAACTTTATTAAAAACAGGTTTTGTTTAGCATTGAATAGAATCATTAGATTAGTTGCCAATGCATTCTCTATCATTGGTCATTTCGTTCATTGTTAAAATCTATACATTGTATATTTTGATTTCTAGGTTTAGGTACTCCCAGTTGTTGGTTATGGAAGTATTGTTCATAGAAGGCTTGGGTTTTGCAGATTTCCTTGGTTATTGGAAGTTTGGATATTGATGTAGGGTTGTTTAGTTTTTCAGATGTGGCTTTGGATGTGCACATAATCCAATTTTGGCATGTCGCGGCGGAAGGGTTGGTATTTTGGATTAATCCGACGAGGGTTTTAACAACATTTCTGGATAACCTTGGAAGCTTTATCGAGCTAGTTACATGTTGGTAGGATCTGTTCAGTTTCAATCAACATGTGGGATCTTATTTCGATCGTTCATGTTAACGATTGAGATTCGTCATTTTGTTAAACTTTATGGTACTTCACTCTTTGGGTAAGGTCGTGAGGAAAAAGGAATGCAGCATATCCAGGGTTGGTTTTGGGTTCTCTTGAGGGTGTGTATTATAGTAAGCTCATTAGATATTGTCAGGAGGAGTGTATATGGACTAATTATGATAGCATGAGGACACTTGGTTCGAATTATAGGCATCATTCTTATTCAGGTTATAGCCTTTGAATTGGAACAAGAGTATAACAACCTATCCCATCCTCTTGTTGTGTGCGACGATGTTTTTGTTTGATTTTGCATTGTGGAACATAAATGGATCAAATGGAGGCCTTGGGCTTCAATTGAATGAAGTTTAGACTCTATTGGAGGTGTATGATGTTGGACAAATGATTTAAACCTAGGATTGTTCGATGGAAACTGAGAGGTAAAATAGGAAAGGTTATGTTTTGAGCTTCTTGCATAAATTAAGGATTTAGTTTTGAGATGTTTTTAGTCATAAGTATCAAGATATAATTTTAGATCTCGTCGTTACCTTTCCGTGGATATAAATATCATCGAAAACGGAATTGAAACGAAGAAGTTATGGTTGTTTCAAGTTAAGCCAGCAAAAGGAGTCAAGTATGTTGGGCGTACACTAGCTAGTATGTTGGGCGTACTATGTTGAAGGAAGTGCCATTTTAGAGTGTTAAATTAGGCGTAACTCTAGATACGTTGGGCGTACCATCACAGTGTAAAAACCCTATTTTCGTGGTTTTAAGCCCTATTTAAGGACTCTAACCCCTTGGGGTCCTTCCTAACATCAACCTCCACCCTCTTGAGCCTCCAACTCAAAACCCTAGCCCCCTAGATCAAATATTGAGCTTTTCTATGTGTTTTAAGTTCATTTTTGATAAAAAAGAGAAGTTCAATCTTGTTGATTGTTGAAGCTCGAGCTTGTGGATCCAGAGCCTACATTGCTTTTCTCAACTCCAGAAGGTATAAAGCTTGAATTTCGATGATGTATTTGTTAGATCTAGCTATTTTTGGGTTTTATGAGCTCTTTGGTCACTTTAATGCATAAATTTTAGATTTTTAAATTTAATGACCTTGTTATGGATAAAGTTGGAAAATTTATCCATCTAAACATCATTTTTTATTCAGATCTAAAGGTTAGAGACTTGGACTTAATGGATTAAGTTGAGAAAGATGCATTTTTGTCCCTTTAGACTTAAAGACTAGATCTTGGTTGTTTGGACCATCCTAATGGATAAAGTTGGAACCTTTATCCGTTATGGAGTTATTAGGAGTCATAAAAATGTGATATTGGTCCCTTCCATTTCTTCATGCATGAGATATGAGGTTTTGGTTTGTGTAATAAGTTAGGGTTTAGTTGTTGGACCCTTTCTTGCCTTGAAAAGTCATAAATTTGGAAACTTTATGACTTAGAACATTATTTGGAACTAGATCTAGGTTTTGGACGAAGTATCTTAATAGATTAAGCACTTAATAGAAAGGAGAAGGTGGCATCCAAGTACGTTGGGCGTACTTGAAGGTACGTTGTGTGTACCAAGCTGAGACCCCGTTTCTAGATGAGGGAAGTGCACTACGTTGGGCATATTAGTTTAGTACGCCGAGCTTACTCAGCCTGGGTTAACTCGTTGACTTTTTGACTTTTGACCTTTAACCATGATTTTAACCAAGTTTGACCTAAGGGCATTTTAGGTAATTTGATTTTTTTTTTTTTTTTTTTGAGATTTGAGTCCCTGTTAATTGTATAGGTGACTTGTAGAGATAGCTTTTGGAGCAGTGATCGATGCAGCTATTCTTTCAGACTGTGAGGTGAGTCTCCTCACTGTATTTGTGAGTCAAAGGCACCAATGCCGACCCATTATTTTGTTAGGTAGAATGATAGATATCATGTGACTTTTATATATATTTGTGTGGTTGGGTTGAAATAAACCCCAAGGATGGGTCCATTATTGTATGATCGGGTTTAAATAAACCCCAGTGCGGGACCCATTATGGTATGATCGGGTTAAAGTAAACCCCATGGCGGGGCCTATTATGGTATGATTGGGTTGAAATAAACGCCACAACGGGGCCATTATTGTACGATCGGGTTGAAATAAAGCCCCGGGCAAGGCCTATATTTGTTTATTGGGTTGGAATATACCCTAGGTCTAGGCCCAGTTGTATGTTTGGTAAGCGGTACTTTGGGAAAACTCACTAAGATTTGTGCTTACAGTTTATGTTTATGGTTTCAGGTATCTCCGTTTTCAAAAAGAAAGGCCTGGCTTGATCGCACTGCATCCCCTAGAGTTTTATTTCGCACTAAATGCTTACAAATTACTCTGATGTTTTGAAATTACTATGACTTTGATCGCCTTTTGGAACAATGAATGAACGGTTTTAACTTATTTAAAAATGAAATTTTTACTCGGTATTTTGGGACGTTACAAGTTGGTATCAGAGCCTTGGTTTGAGGGATTTGGGCACACTCTCGGGTGTGTCTGAACTCAAGTTCAGGAGTTCATAAAATCTTTTAAAAGAAAATGAGTTTTCCGAAAAAGGATTTTAAGAAAAGGTGTGTGATGCATGCAATCAGTCGAGCTCAAGTAAGTATTTTCCAAAATACTCATATGTGTGTTATGCTTATTGTATTGGTATGAGTATATGAGAATTGCATGCTAGATTAAGGCTAAGGATATGTTTAGGATTTGCATGATAGAATGCTAGGGGAGATGCCTTTATATGCATGTTGATTGAGCTTTTGGAACTGCATGCTAGTATCGATATCAGATGTTGGATAAAATGGCCTAATTTGTGAAGCCTTGTATCCTAGTAGGTATTGGATGTTATGTCAGATTTGGAATCTATGTTGATGGAGTTGATTGCAAAGTGTATTCTTTAAAAATTGTATACGATTAGGATCATATAGCCCTAGAAGGACTGATTTGGCCTTATTTCTTGTTCTTTGTTTGGTTGTGAGCTTAGGGTAGAATCATTCATTTGACAGTCTATGTGATACCGTTTTGTGTATAATTTGCATGCATAAGGAAATTGGTAGTGTTAGTGGAAGTTCCTAGCATCGTAGTAACAAGTAAGTTGGAGGATGCCTTTATGTTTTAGGGTCTTACTGCCTGAATGATGCTTGCTTTATGCTTTTTGGGACCCATATTAATGTGAGCTAACTACTAAACGAATATGTTAAGTTACATGCAGTAAAGGTTAAATAATTTTAAAGTGAGTTACATGGCCGTATTGCGCAGATCTTGTCTGATTCGATGTAGAGTTGGGTCTTTTATTAGAAAGATTGTTTAAGGTTTGTTGCATGTAATTGTATTCATGAAGTAGTTAGCTGATATTAGTAAGGATTCTTCAACAGTTGACGACATGGTGAGGTTGGAATCCTAAGAGATCCTAGTAGGTGTCTTAGAGGAATTGACACACTATTTAATGGTGTGTATTCGTTTGAGAACGGGTATGTGGGGTTGGATCGAAAGGTAGGGGACATGAGTAGTTACTTAGAGGATCCAGGACAATCCTTGAGGAAAGTAAGGATAGGTGTGGAAAGTAGTATTGGGTCTGTACTACTGAAAGCACAAGATCCGTACTCGAATTGAGGAGGATTTTTTGGATTCTAAGGAGCTGATGGAGGATAGATTGTATGGTTTGGCACCATGATTTACTGCAATGTGTTTTTGTCTCATTCGGTTTATCTATTCTGGTTGTTCAGGATGAGGATGGACTTGGTGATCGTTTAGGCCTTAGTAGCAATGCCATTTTAGGTTTGAATGGTGCAGACTTAGCTAAGTTGATTGATTTCGAGGTCTCTAGGGTCTTGCTCGAGGTAGTGCCAGTTGAGTCGTGGGACTCAAGAAGGAAGCAATTAGGAAGATCGAATCAAGGATTGCAGTCGGAGGCTAAGTAATTGGAAGAAGGATTGAGATGTCACTATCTACGATGAGGGTTATGTTCTTCCAGCTTCGTGTCTGAAGGAAAGAAAGAGCAAATATGGGATTTTCAAAGTTGAGATGTAGACCCAGTTTGGGGCTAGATGGTCGCGGATTGTTAGCGGTAAGTATGGCAGTGTGGGAATGCACAAGAGGATTCTTGTGGTATGGTTGTCTTGAGATGAGATCAAGGGTATGTTTTCTTAGAATTTAGTTAAGATATAGTGCTATATTTAATTGTTCTAGCTGATCAAGGAAGGTGAATTGGGGGCGATAACTTTTGTTGTCTTTGATGTATCTTGACTATGAAAATGTTTCCTTAGTATTTATGAATGATCCTCGCGATGAACTGATGGTTGGGGAATTGTAGGCGAGGAGTGCAGTGGTCCACTTGTTTTTAGATAGGAAGTCGATGTTATGAATGGACTGTTAGAATTATTGTTTTTGCATCTGCATGAGATTCTTGATGTTAAAGGCGGTTATGATTGGAAGGTTTCCGAGGTCTCCATCTGAGGTTCAAAATCTCTTTGAGTTTGCTTGGTCTTTATCTGGAAGATCATCTTTCATTTTTTTATAAATTACAAGGGTCATGTTATGTATCTGGTTGAGCTGATTTGAGTTTTGGTCGGTTTGCAATGTTAGTTGGTGGTAGTTCAAACCCTAATTTTGGGAGAACTGGGTATTCTGTTGGAAAGATCCTCAATTTGTTCGCACAGTTGGTATCAGAACAATAGGTCACAAGAATATGAGGTTCCGGTATGCGAGACTTTGGTCCAAGATTTGGTCAAGTCGGGGGTGTAGATTTAGTTGCCACTGGATGTGTGCTTAGTAATGCATGAGTTGTATTCGCTACAGGAAGTTGTTGGATAAGGAGCTCGTTGTAGCCAATGGTTCCTTTCGGATGTTGATGAATAGATCGAGATGTGTTTGGTTTGTTCAGGTTGAGAATTGGTTGTTGAGGGATTTGTCAGCTCGTTTTATAGATTAATATCTTTAGTCTAATCTAGGTAGTTGATGATCAATAAATTAGCTTTAGAGTTTGGTATGTTTAGTTCCACACAGGTTTTGTTCAACATTAAATAGAATCATTAGAGTAGTTGCCAATGAATTCTCAATTGTTGATCATTTCGTTCATTTTCAAAATCTATACATTGTATATTTTTATTTATGGGTTTGGGTAACCCCAATTATAGGTTATGGAAGTATTGTTCATAGTGGGCTCGGGTTTGGCAGATTTCCTTGGTTAGTAGAAGTTTGGATGTTGAGGTAGGGTTGTTTATTTTTTCAGGTGTGGCTTTGGATCTGCACAGAATCAAATTTTGGCATGTCGTGACGGAAGGGTTGGTATTTTGGATTAATCCGACCAGGGTTTTAATAACATTTCTAGATAACCTTGGAAGCTTTATCGAGCTAGTTACATGTTGGTAGGAATCGTTCAGTTTCAATCAAGATGTGGGATCTAATTTCGATCGTTCATGTGGATGTTTATGTTAACGATTGAGATTCGTCATTTTGTTAGACCTTCTGGTACTTCACTCTTTAGGTAAGGTCGTGAGGAAAAAGGAATGCAACAGATCCAAGTTTGGTTTTGGGTTCTCTTGAGGGTGTGTATTATAGTAAGTGATTGGTTTTAGGCATAAGAACAATCCTATGTGCTCATACAAACCCTAATGCTTGGATCTAGGTTTCTCTATTGAACATGCTTTGAATCCAAGACTAATAAACTTAGATTTAACATATTATGAACTGAATTAGGGTTTAGAGAATTACCTTTGATTGTTATATAGCAATAACAATCAATTCCTTTCTTGAATTGGCTTTAGAAAGCTTAGTGCCTCAAGTGTTGCACCTCTAATGGAGTCACAAACACCATATACAACTTGGATGAAGAGGAGAAGAAGAGAGGCTGCCCAAAAACGGCTGGAAACCCTAATGGAAGACTTGTCCACGTTTTTGGGGCATAAGGGCCCTTTATATACATGTAGGCTATTAGGGTTTACAACTAGGAAACCCTAATTTGACTGCTTAGGCCCTAAGCAGCCCATGGACTCCTTAAACATATCCCTTGGACGATTTCTAATGGGCTTCCCATAGAATTCGTCCAACCTATATATTATTAGGTGATCCATAGCCCAATTATAATTATCTTATAATTACAACTTCAGTCCCCTAAGTTTAATTAATCTCTTTTAGCCACAAAATTAATTATTAATTAATTCTTGACTAATATTAATTAAACAATATGATTTCTCCTTTAATATATTATTCTTATAATATATTAATAAATCATATTTAAACCTTTCTCTCCTCAATTCATCCTACATATTGCTATGGTGAATGCAACCCAAAAGGACCATGCTCATAATCGGGTCAAGTACATACCAAAATAGTTATGGACTTAGACACTAATCCAACAGTAAGTTCATTAGATATTGTTAGGACGAGTATATGTGGACTGATTATGATAGCACGATGACACTTGGTTCGAATTATAGGCATGGTTCTTATTTAGGTTATAGCCTTTGAATTGGAACAAGAGTATAACAGCCTATCTCATCATGTGGTTGTGTGCAGCCATATTTTTGTTTGATTTTGCATTGTTAACAGATTGTACGATAAAAGGAATTGTGTGTGATAGAAGTGTACGATCTATGTTGTTTTTGGTTAGCATTCAGAGAGGATGTTTATTAGGTCGCTACAAGTCGGTGGATTGATGGTTGAGTATCTTTAGGCCCATATGGTGCTGGTCGTGAATCTTCAGGCCCGTGATGGAATGACGACAAGATCGGTGTAGTATCGTGTGTTGGATTAGGTGTCTAAGCCCATAACTATAATTGTTATGTACTTAAATTGATAGCAGCACAGTCATTTTGGGTTGCCCTCAAACATAGCAATTGGACAAAGAAATTATGAAAGGGGAGAAGTTAATTTATTATAAGATTAATAAATTAATATAAATGATTTATTAATGTGTTATGAAAATAATATATTAATTAGAAATCATAATATTTAATTAATAGTTATCCAGGAAGGC
Source organism: Lactuca sativa (assembly GCF_002870075.4). Taxonomy (NCBI): domain Eukaryota; kingdom Viridiplantae; phylum Streptophyta; class Magnoliopsida; order Asterales; family Asteraceae; genus Lactuca; species Lactuca sativa. Next base: position 258,061,902 of record NC_056627.2, read on the forward strand.
AGGAATTAATTAGAATTAATTTTGGGGTTAATTGTATTAATTATAAAATATGGGGACTAGTTTGCAATTATTAAATAGTTGGAAGGAATGTTCCAAAACCTCCTTAGAGAAGGTGGATGAAATTCATAGGGGAAACCCTAATGAATTCGTCCAAGGGCCTTGGATAAAGCTTCTGGATTTGCTTGGGCCCTAAGCATGGGAATCCTAGGGTTATCCCTTAAACCCTAGCTATGGGTCTAAGTTACCTTGACTATTTAAGCAGCCTCCTAGCTCCTAATTTTGGCCATCCCTTCCCTTGGAGAAACCTTGGACCAAAAATTGCATCCCTCCTCTCCTTTCTCTATAGTTTCCTTCTTGCTAGCTCTTGGGTGTGATTCCATCACATGCACGACAATTGTGGTGATAGGCTTCCAAGAAGATCAATATCTAAGGATTATAAATTGTTTACTTTATTAATTGAAAGGTATATAATTCTAAAACCCTTCCTAGTTATTTTTGAAAATAGCTTCTTCCCTTAGAGTTCTTGTTTTGCAATTCAAAGTAATGTGTTCAATAGTTAAAACATAGACCCAAAGTAGGTTGCCTATGAACTTAGAAATTGTTTTTCTAGCTTATTATTGGTTTTGTTTTAAATTGAATTGCTATAATAGTTGAATTGCAAATTAGGGTTTATAGCTATTAAACCCTAAAGGCCAAAGTTTTCATTTTTAGGGTTTTGGTTTGAGCCTAGCCTCCATAAACCCTAATCAAAATTAGGGTTAGGGTTTTGAAAAACCCTAGCCTCCCTCCCTTGATTTCGAAAAAGCCTTAGGGTTTTAGAGTTCCTATTTTGGATAATTGTTACTTAATTGGATTAATTGGATAATTGGTAAATAAGGAAATTATCCAATACCCTAAACTTTCGAAATCTAAAGGGTTAAGGATTATGATTAAATTAATTGTTTAATTTGATTAGATAATCCTCATAATATTTAATAAATTAATTAAAAGTTAATTAATAGATAATTATTAAACCTAGTTTTTGGTTTATTTAAAATTTAAAAATTTAAGAGTTTAATTTTCAAAAAAAATTATATAAACCTTAAAGTTTTAAAAAGTTTAAAACACACATTATATATATTATAATTAAAAGTTAAATATTATATATGTATAAGAGAAGTTCGAGATAGTCAAATCACTCATGGCTTGCAAGGTGAAGGATGGGGACTCAGTTGTTAGTCATGTGTAAAGAATGCAACGCTACATAGAGCGTTTGGTCAAGCTCAATGTGCATTTTGATGAGGAATTGGCCATTGACATGGTCTTGAACTCATTTCCTGATTGTTATGGTTATTTCATCCTAACTTACCATTTGAACAACACCGAGCATATATTGGCCCAATTGCACAACTTGTTGTAGACAGCTGAGGCAGGAATGAAGGGTAAAAGTATAGCCTCTACTCCTGCTAGTGCCCCCATCCTGGCTATTTGACAGGGAAAGGGGAAAAAGATGAAAGGTCCTCATAAGAAAAATTGGAAGGGAAAGGCCCAAGTTGGGTCATCTGGAAGTGGCCCAAAGTCCAAGCCTAATGTTGTCATTCCCCATGGTTCTGATCCAAAGGATGCTGATTACTTTTATTGCAATGACAAGGGGCACTGGAAACGAAGCTGCCCAAAGTATCTACAAGACATCAAGGATGGCAAAGTGAAGCCATCTTTAGCGGGTATTTACACTATTTCTTCTAATATCTCATTATCTTCTTGTTCTTGGGTCCTTGATACAGGATGTGGTTTTCACATTTGTTCTGATTTGTAGGGGCTAAAAGAAAGTGAGGATGTGGACTGAGGGAGGATAAACTTGATCATGGAAAACAGAAAGTCTTCACCAGTAACCAAGATCGGAGTTTATCAACTTTTGCTTAGTAATTATGTTAGATTAGATTTATTGAACTTTTGCTATTCGTCAGAAATGACGCAAAACATTATTTCATTTCATGCATTGTTCAAACTAGGTTTTATACTCTTTTAATGATTTGAATGGTTCAATTTCTATTTATAATAATGGTATTTTTATGTTTGAAGCTTTACCTTATGATGGTGTGTATGAAACAGTGACTTGTGTTGATAGCTTAGGTAATAGTGCTTTTCATATTGACTTGTCTAATAGTGTAGACAAGTCATGCTTGTGGAATTGTCGTCTTGGACACATTAACAAGAAACGCATAGCCCAACTCCAAAAGGATGGAGTGTTGAAATCATTTGACCTAAAATCAAATGATATGTGTGAATCTTGTCTTTTGGGAAAGATGACAAAATCACGTTTTACGGGATCTTGTGAAAGTGGTGAAGGTTTGTTGGACCTCATACATACTGACGTGGTAGACCCTTCAAATCAACTACAAGGGATGCTAGTCGATTCTATATGACATCCTTGGTATTTGAATATTATGAAAAAATATTTGTTATCTGAAAATGGTTTATTAAACTTAGATTTTCCGCAACAAAGACAACTCATCATTTTTAAGCGAAAAGTAAAAGTTTTAACCGGTTTTGGAAAACGAGTGATGTCACAAAAACCAACTTGTTGAAACATATCAATAAAAAAATCATTTCCAACTAGTTATAATAACATATTTTTCTGAACTTGCTTCGATCCTGTCTTTCGAATTTCTATTTGCTTTCAATCTAAGCTTTAACATCCTTTCCGATTTCTTTCTTTATTTTATAGGTGTCTTTGCAGGTTTTTTTTACTTTATTTTCTAACTCAACACCTTAGTTTTTTATTTACAAAAACAAAATTCCAACAATATTTTAATACTTTACCATAAAACCCATTTTTTAACAATATTCTTATCGATTTTACCTTTATCAGATGCAATTTCGAAAGCTCTTGTAAATGGAATACAATTTTTCGTCTGTAAAACACACTTTTTTTTAAACAACATCTACACAAATTCGTCTTTGGACTAATAAAAGTTATTAAATAATATCAGACACCAAAAAAAGTAATAACGAATTTTTATTCCAGATTGTCATTCTGGAACATCATTCCGGAATAGATTATCGTGTTTTAGACTACGTTCTTCGTATTCTGAACTTACAATACCTTTATGGATTCCCTATAAAACATTGTTTCAGGCTAAAAAAACCGATCCTAAACACACTATAAGATGCTTACATGCGTCTCATATATGTACAACAAAAAAAAAACATACAAAAATGGATATCCTAGACTTGTTTATCGTATTCCGGAGTGTTCTACGCATTCTGAAATACATATACTTGTTTGTAAATCAAATGCAAGTAACTTAAAGAGTAGAACTCACTTGGTTTGACGAACCCATATTGAAAAATTGGTCTGAAATTTGGGTAGAACGAACTTAAGAATTGCAAAATCCGAAACGTGTATTCTGAATTTTTTTGTGTGTGGGACCTATATATATAACAATGGGCTACAGTATTTGGCTTGGGCCATTTTTCTTAGTTTAAAAAAAAACTTGGTTAGTTTTGTTAACTAGAACTCAAATTGTGATTAGATAATTTCCCTAAAATTTCAGATGTAATATTACATCTGAATTAAACAAAAGACATGTCTTGCCCTTTGCTTCTTTTTTCCTTTCTAATCCATGGACTATCACCCCTTTTCTCTTACCTCTCGAACCCGATTTGCAACTATTGTATTGTTGTGCTCCCTCCGCCGTTGAAATTAGATACGTGGTTGTTTTTTTTTTCTGGAATAGCCTTGTTTATGAAATCAAGATTATTGTTGTTTAGTTTTGCTTGTTGAAGTCATATGTTTTCCTTGAAATCGGATGTTTTGCTTCCCTAAAATCTGATGCTTTGCTTCTTGATACTAAATGTTGCTGGAATATGGTATTTAAGGTTGATTTTAGTGCTAGAATGGGTTCTAAACATGTTGATGTGCTTCTGATTTTTCTAAAAGTTGTTGGAATATGGTTTGATTTTGGTTAAATGTTTGTTGGAATATGGTGCTTAGGGTTGATTTTTTTTTTGGAATCAGTTCTTAACATGTTGATGTGTGTGAATTATGTTAAAGTTTTGTGATAATGTAATGTTTTCCCCTCATCTTCTAAGCGTGTTTGATGCATGTTGTTTACATCGTTTACTTGTTATTGAACCTTGAGGTTGAGGATAAACATTACAAAGTTGGGTGATGAAAGTCATGAGTGTTGTTTACAGCCTTTACTTGTTATTCTGTTTGATTTATAAATGTGAGTTGTTGTAGCTTTAGAAATGAATTGTAGTTTAGGAGAAATCTATGTGATTGTTTTTTGCTTTGTGATTAGAACCTTTGGTTGGTATTTGTTATTTAATAAAGCTATCTGTTTATAAAGAAAGCAAAATAAACCAATAAAAATGGTAATTTACTTTAACAAAATTAAAGGACACCTGAAAAATCCATCTGATGTATTTTATGTATATATTTGAGTATATAAAAATATATATGGAAAATCCGAAAAAAAAAGGTTCCATGAGTTTATCAATAAACTATGACATTATTATTATTATTTTATTAAAAGTTGTCTTATAAAACACAAACATTAAATCCAGCAAAAGATAACACAAAAGGGTAAAATAGTCATTTTTATAATTCAGCACAACAATTCAGAGGTTCCAACCAAACAACATGTTGAAAATTCATATATTAAAAACTCAGACCTTCTTAGAAATTCATACCTTTTAAAAATTCAGATCCTACCAAACAACCCCTTATAAAGATTATAAGTTTTGTACTCATTTTGGCTTGTTCCCTTGGTCTATCTATGTAACACATGTCTTCATATATATATATATATATATATATATATATATATATATATATATATATATATATATATATATATATATATATATATATATATATATATATATATATATATATATATATATACTAGGTGAATGCCCGCGCGTTGCGCAAAAACACCTATATAGTTGAAGTGTTTACAAATATATGATTTTTTAAATATAACAATAACGTTGTTGTTAAATTTGTATATACTAAATTGTTATAATATATTGATTATTTTGAATTATATGATAATATATACATTCACTATAACTTCATAATCTCAATCGTTTGAATGACTTATACCCGCGAGTTAGACATGAATAAAATTAAATATAATATATGATTTGATGTTATATATAGTTGTTTTTATTGTTAATTAATTTTTTTTTAATTTATTTTGCTTAATGTTTTAATTTCTATCATTATAATTATTTAAAATATCAAACATTGTTTTATTTTATTTTAAAGCTAACAATATAATCATTTATATAGAGTTGTTTTTAACTATTGTTATTGTAAGTTATTTTAAGCTACTTAATTGAAAACTTTTAACGATTATAAAAATATATTTAAGAAATATTTTAGTTAAATTGAAATTACAATTTAGTTTTTGCTTTTATCACTACAATTTATCACTTTTAACTATTTACAAAATATTCTCTAGTTTTTTTAAATGGAACTGAAATTTATATTTTAGTTGACATTGTAATGCGCAAAAACACCTATATAGTTGAAGTCTTTACAATTATATATTTTTTAAAATATAACACTAACGTTGTTGTTAAATTTGATATAATAATTCATATATTAATTTGATATAATATATTGATTATTTTGAATTATATGATAATATATAAATCTATTATAACGTCATAATCTCAATCATTTGAATGACTTCTACTCGCGAGTTACACATCAATAAATTTAAATATTATATATGGTTTAATATTATTTATAGTTGTTATTTTTAACTAATTTTTTTAAATTTTATTTGCTTAATGTTTTAATTTCTATCATTATAATTATTTAAAACATCAAACATTATTTTTTGATTATAAAGGAAACATTATAATCATTTATATAGAGTTATTTTTAACTATTGTTATTATAAGTTATTTTAAGTTACTTATTTGAAATTTTTTAACGATTATATAAATATATTTAGGAAATATTTTAGTTACACGGATATTACAATTTAGTTTTTGCATTTATCACTATAATTTATCACTTTTAACTATTTACAAAATATTATTTGGTTTTTTTAGTGGAACTGAAATTTATATTTAAGTTGACACTGTAATGTTATATTTAAATTAACAATTTAAGTATTTTGTCAAAACTATTCAAAAATTGTAGCTTTAAACTTATAATGGTTTGCATGCAAGATCATTTTAAATCTAATAAATTAAGTATAATATGTTAAAATTTAAAGACATAACTTTATAAATAAAAGTAAAGATATTATTTTAAAATTGAAATTTAGTCTATTTATGATTATTTAGGTTTGATATTTATTTAACCTTATTAACCAACTTACAATCATTATTAGAAAGATACTGCAATTTATCACTTTTAACGATTTATAAAATAATCTTCGGGTTGTTTAAGTTAAATAAAATTTATATTTAAGTTGAGCCTATAATGTTATATTTTAATTAATAATTTAAGTATTTTATACAAATTATTCAAAAATTATACTTTTAAAATGATAATGGTTTACATCCAACAATATACTAAAACTAATAAATTAAGTATAATATGTTAAAAGTTAAAAAGCATAATTTTATAAGTAGAATTAAAGATATTATTTTAATATTGAAATTTAGTTTATATATGAATACACTTTAGATTTGATATTTATTTAACCTAATTACCAAATTATAATTATTATTATAAGAAAATTGAAAAGTCATGGGAGTTTCAAATGAATGTGGTGAAAGGAAAAAGAATGGGGGTTTCAAATGCATGAGATTCAAGAAAAAATGCTAGCTTTATAAGTATGTATGATATATATATATATATATATATATATATATATATATATATATATATATATATATATATATAATTCATTGAGTTACACCTTTTATTCCTTTATATTAAACATGACTAGAATAATATTGAAATCAGTTGAAATATTAACTATCATGAAGAATTGTTACTAAATGTTATGCACTATACAAATGGTCATAATTCACTATAAGTGTAGGTAACTCATATTTTCTATATCCCTATCAATGTATGGTTATGCCTTGGAGAGCATGAACTAAATTGGTTGATAAACCTCTAATAAAATCTTAAAGGCACACAAGATGTATGAGCAGTGGAGATCTAGTATTATGATACCAGTATATAAAAACAAATGAAACGCCCTAAGTTTGGGCAACTATAGAGGCATCAAACTTGTTAACTATATAATTAAGATTTGGGATACAATGTTGGAGATTCAGATAATATAGGATACATTGGTAGTTGAAAACCAATTCAGCTTCATGCTTGTGAGGTCCACGACTAAGGAAAATCTACCTACTTAGACACCTTATAAAGAAGTTTAGAGAAACAAATAAGGATTTCCACATGGTGTTCATTGACCTTGAAAAGGCACATGATAGTGTTCAGATGGAAACGAATAGGGGGACTTTTGAAGCTAGAAGGGTCTCATGGTGTTATGTTAGATCCATACGCGAAATGTCTTGTCGATTTACGACATGCGTCTGAATTGTATCGAAGATACATAGCCCTTTGTTGTTGGAATTAGGCTATATCATGGTTCGACATTTAGCCTTTATATATATTTTCCCAATTATGGGCGATGTATCTTACGATGTACTAGGAGAGGTGTCATGGTGTATGTTTTTTTACAAACAACATTGTTTTGGATGTGGAAAGTACAAGTGAGTTTAATGTTAGGTTGGATACCTGAAAGAGGTCATTTGAAGAAAAAGTGCTTATGATCAACACAACCAAGTCTGATAATTTTAGATGAAATTTTAATGGGTTGCAAAATAATGAAGTGATAGAAGTATGTATTAATGAGCAAGTCCAAACGATTGAAGGATGGCTTCAAGTACTTGGGATCTATGATCCATAAAGATGGGGGCATTAAGGATCACTCACAATATAAAGGTGGGTTGAATAAAACGGATAACAACCACTAAACTTTTGTAAGTTATAACTATATATATATATATATATATATATATATATATATATATATATATATATATATATATATATATATATATATATATATATATATATATATTGAGGATGTTTGATAATTGATGATTGACTCAAATATGATTAAGTCAATGTCAAATGGAGTTAGTCACAATATTTTATGTGACTCGGTAAGAGACACATCAGATGCTATAAGACTAAATTAGTAAATTATGATAGTGGTTTCAAAGTGTATGAATTTGACCAAGTCAAATCCAAGTAATGTTTATATCATTGATATATAACATATTTTTGTAACAATTAAAATTAAAATATGTTATATTCGTATTTTAGTATTTAGGGGTTGTTTGTTTTGTACTTATTAGGTCTGGTCAGAGCTGACTGCTGACTCGGTCAGCAGTCAGGCCGTTTGATAAACATAAATTATGGCTTATTCAGTTAGTTATTGCTGGCCAAAACCCTTACTCGGTTCGCCAATTTTTAGCAGTCGACCCAAAAGAAAAAAGCAGTTGCCTAACTTGCCCTTGGCGCTAAAAGAAAAAACACGCATAATCCACATATTATGCTTCTTGTTCCTTGCATCGGTGCTTTTTTCTTCAGTGTTTCCTTCCACAGAGCACACACCGGCGATGCCTCATCAACCTCTACCTGTGGCAACTGATTTCTTCTTCTTCTTCTTTTCTTTTTCTGAAATCAGTAGAAAAATATTTTGTTTTCATATTTCCATGGCCTGATACGTTAATGCTCTTTAGTTTTATGAATTTTGTCTATGTTCTCGGAGGTATAACTTTCTTAATTGTTCTACTTGTCGTTGCATTTTTTAGTATAAATGTGTCGATTTCTTAGTTCATGTGTTGGGCATAGGACATTTTTAGACGATTGACAGACAACTTCACTGGAATTCAATATTTTGAGCTCAAAATGATTAATTATCTTTCCTTTGTTTTGTTTTCAGATGATTGCACATGAAGTGTTTGATGGAATGCTTCAATGAAAATTTTGATTAAAATGAATCTATATTGCCCTTGTTCACACCCTTAGTATAATATCCCCAAGTACTTTTACACTTGACAATTGTTCTGTCTTTATGGTGATTTTGCAACCATGGTCCTTCCTATTGTTTTTCTTCATATCTTTTGGATTCTTTTTGGTTATATTATTGTAAATGGAAGGTCATCATTTTTGTGTGATTTGATGGTTGTGATGATATTAGCAGAGATGAAGGGCCTAAAATTGATATCAGATGTCAAACCTTATGATTGTGAAAGCAACGGGCAGGTCATCATATATGTGTGCTTTTGATGGTTGTATGATGGTTGTACTGAAACCCCTAGCAAAACAAAAGCAAAGATGATCCAGACAAGCATGTTGATAATGGTAGAACCTCTAACATCGTGCTCTACTATTTTTCTACAAAATGTGATCCTTTTATTACAATTTAGGTAATGTATTTTGTGATAAAGAATGGTTGTGGGAGAAGAGTATTAGTATTTTGTTTGATATGGAATTTAATTTTAAAAGAGAAGATTGGTTTACATATTCTTATTGACTTTGTGTACAATAACTATAAACAATGTTGTAAGTTGTTTTTTAAGTTTGTTCGTTTTGAGATTAATACTTAATTGTATGTGCTTTTGTATTTCTTTTAGTTTTCATCTTTTAACAAATATGAACAATAATATCATACTTTTTATAAAAACAAATTGAAGGGTAAAATGGTCATTTTCATCATTCAGCTCGGTGATTTAAAGAAATAATCAAACAACATAAACTCAGTTAGATGTGAACTCAGTTAGGATTTCTAACCCAGTCAGCTTCTAACACAGTCAGCTCCGACTCAATCAGCAGTTATCAAACTCCCCCGCTGGATACCCGCCGAAACTGTTTAATATATATTATATGTAGTTAAGGAATACTGATTTTATAATTATTAGGTTTTAGAAATTTATATAATTGTATTAATAAAAAAATTATAGTGAAATAAATTTTTTTAAGAAATGATATTGTCTTATTAGGATGAAGCCGAAATAAGCCCATGGCTATTAGCTATACCGTCGTAACCAGGGATGAGCATCGGAACCGTCGGTTTTGGAACCGGAACCGTCTTAAGTGGTTTTTTCGGAACCGCTACCCGCCAGAACCGTTATATATATATATATATATATATATATATATATATATATATATATATATATATATATATATATATATATATATATATATATATATATATATATATATATATATATATATATATATATTTGTGTTACTTAGATTGGTTTAAAATATATATTGGTCCGATTTTATCCGTCTTTGGTCCGAATTGACTTGATTTGGATCGAACTAAATTGCGGTTTTATCGACAAAAATTAACAAAAATAATGTAACCGGGTTACCCGCAGTAGCGAGTCTAGAACGTAAAATCACATGGTTCATTATATAAATGAAACAAATAAAATATATATATATATATATATATATATATATATATATATATATATATATATATATATATATATATATATATATATATATATTAGTTACGGGTTCAGGTCGAATTGTATAAGCAAAAAAAAATCAAATTATTTTTAAAGACACTCTTGATTTTGATTTCTGAAATAAACAACAATCAAGTAATCAACTCACTTGAAATATTGAAACAATAAAAAAAAAAACCTAGTATGAACTCATGGAACAATAAAAAATGAAAAATAAATTCAATATTTAATAGTTTTGTCTTTGATGCTTATGGGATAAATATTAACAAGCAATAAAAAAAGAAATGAAAAGAAAATCATCAGTGAATGCAATTAAACCTACAATTAAATTATGAATATTCAATTCACGAATTAGAATAGTGACTTTGTCCACTTTTTGATGCTCATGGAATACTAGAATTGGAAATAGAATTTCCACATAGTTTAATCAATTTTCACAAAGTTAACAAAATAGAATATATTTACCGTTGGTTGCAAATTGGATTGGCAATTATGAAGAATTGAAGATCGAATGTTAATGTGTTGTGAAACGATTGAATTGTGATTCAATTTTTTTTATTACAAACTGTATTTGGCTATCCTTATTGGATTATACATTAAAAGATTTTGGGCTATTAAAATTTATGGAGTTCAAAAATCTAATTTTTACCTTTTTTATTTACAAAGATATTAAGGCCGTTCATTTGCAGTTATTTCAGATAGATTACAATTTTTATTTCATATAATTTATTATACAAAAAAACAAAAAAAAAAATAGGTCAAGTGAATCTGGTTCCGAGTCTGGTTCTAAACATTTAAGAATCGCCTAGAATATTATAAACTTTCTAGGAACCTAGCCAAATGAGGCGCTCATCCTAGTCGTAACCGTCAAAGTCCCGTGGCGTTAGCGGACGATCGGAAAAACCTTTTTCTCTTCTCGTAGAATCTTTAATTCTTTATCATTTTAAAAGAAGGCGAACAAATAAACCTAGAGAACGAACACCTTGACTTGCCACTGGTGTAATCGAAAATGGCATTCTCCTCATATTGTCGACGAGCTGTTAATGGATCCCGTTCTTTGTTTTCTTCGATGATCAGCAGCTCTCAGACGAGATCCAAGCACTCTATCAGCCGTAAGTTTATATTCAAATTTTGGTTTAAAATTTTCATATTGAAAGCAGATGAATTTCGAAAAATAAAGCTTATTGAAGGTTGAAATCCACGTCGGAATGTAAATTTCCATCAAATTGCGTACACAACACCCAATTGTATTATTTTCGATCGTTCAATAAAAATCTAACGAGGTATTACGACGGAGTTTTGTAACTGGGATTGCAGATGGAGGCTTTGAGTTGACATTGAAACTCAGCGTATCAGATGGAATGTCTGCTCCTTTTGCTTTGCTGAAGATGATCAACCAGGTCTATATGCCAAATTCTGTAGTTTTTTATTGATGCTTTTGGAGAAAAAAGTTGCCACCCACATTCATTTTGTTGTTTTGATTACACAATAAAGTCGATAGTGAAACAACTAGGTTTGGAAGATCGAATCTGTATTAGCTTCAATCAATGGTGCCTTCTCTTGTGTGGATTGTTTTGTTATCTAAAATTTGTTTATCCAAACACAACCAAAACCAGTGTTGATGCTAATAAGATATTATATTCCTACAGGTGCTCAAAGTGTGAGCTCTGAAAGGCCACTTAGGCAATTTGTTTCAGGCAAAGACAAGTCAGTTGGTAGAAACTCAAAGGGTCGAATCACAAGTTTCCACAGAGGGGGAGGGGCAAAACGGTCACAAAGAACAATTGAGCTAAAACGCAACACTTCATCAGTAGGTGTTGTTGAAAGAATCGAATACGACCCAAATCGCACTTCACGGATCGCAGTAGTCCGATGGGTCGAAGGGGCAGCCGTTGACTGCCCGAGAAAAGTCAACACACTAGCAAAGATAAACTTCACCCCACCTCCCAAGATCATACCTTCCATAACCATGAAAGGTCAGTTTTCATTCTCTTCAATACCAGGGATTGTAGAAGATAGAAAGATGGAACCTTTAAGACCTAAAACACAGATCATGTAGTTGTTGGCCTTCCTACCTTGTCTAGTCAAAGTCAAAGTCAAACAGGAACCCACATGACAGATGTGAAGGACGTTTTCTTATCTGCTTTTTCCTCTTCAAATGGGAAAAGACATAATGCCCCTTTACCTTATTCCTTGGGTATCCCAAGAATGGCATTAGCAGGGGCAAAACCGGAATTTTTTGTTCCAAGAATGAAAGATGATGTGAAAGAAAATAAAAGTTTATTGCTTAATGAGGTAAAGAAGTGGAACAAGGAGAGTGTTGTGTGGGGACATAAGATGAAACAAAAAGCAGCTGTTTCTTGGGGGAGTTTGAGGCAACGAGCCATTTTAGGGCTTGTTAATGAGTCAAAGTCAAAGTCAAAGGTGAAAGAACTGGAAAAGGAGAAAACAGATGGGATATTTGGAGTGGATTGTTCAGCTGTGAGTTATATATTGGCTACACATCAAATGGAAGCTGGGAAGATGGTGATGAATTGTGATTTGACTAAACAACAATCAAATGATGAGTTATTGTTGCATAGATATTGATATTGATATTGAAGAAGCTGATGATTTGCTTTCTTTTGATGAGGATAGGATTGTATGTTTGTTTAGTTTTATGAAAGTTTCTTGAGATATAATGCACAACAATGATCTTAAGATGGTTTTGATTCATAATATCTTTTTCATTTGTTACATTTCCTCTTGAGCCCATTTTACGCATCTTCATCAGTCTATAAATACAAAGCAATGTCACATGAATATCATTACTTCCCTCAAGATATATGGAAAAGGTGAAAACATATCATGAAGTCATATTTGTTTATAAAAAAACTGTTGCCAATATGCACAATAACAGTTTATATGTTACCACAAGGTGCAACTTTATTCCATTAAAATACAAATTTCATCAAATGGAAATTGTCAATACATGAGCAAAAACTTAATACTTTTGAGTTTATTTTCTCCAATTCAAAACGTTTGTGACATGTAGACAAGCATGAACCATGTACTTTTCCATATCTTTAATTTTCAAATCCCGAGCCCATGTCATTTGCATGTTGCTGGTGTCCAAATTTAGAGAGTAGCTTTATATCAATTATTTGGATTTGGATAAAAGAAATTGCATTTTGAACATGAGTCCTACATAATCCAATTAATAATAAAAATAAAAAGGGGTTCAAAGAAAAAAAAGACTATCATCAATTAATAACAATAGTTTACATCATAATGTTCACAACTTCAAATATCCATATCATCAAAAGTTCATCAAGCACCAACAACTTGAAGCTTTTTACATCTCTATTTCTCTCTTCATTTCAATTTTCAACAAGTGCAAAGAATAGAAAACAAAATAAGTCAAGCCATTATATTTGCAATATAAGTCATGACAATTTTTAACATATATATAATAAAACCAACCCCCATGGAAAATGGAAATCACTAAACAACATAAAAATTAGAATATAGAAGATTTTCTGACAACAAACACTTGCCATTTAACTAAAATTAGAAAGCACAAGATTGTTATAGATATGTTACACAAATAATAGATGCAACTTCTGGCTCTTCAAATGCAATATAACTGTACAAAAAAGATATACTCAAAGCCAAGCATTTAAACCTACAAACATCAAATACATATTGTGATAATAAAACAAACAAACAGATTAGATAGATAGATTAAAAGGAAGTGGGCATTTGGTCTAGTGGTATGATTCTCGCTTTGGGTGCGAGAGGTCCCGAGTTCGATTCTCGGAATGCCCCAATCTTTTTCCTCAACAAAATCAACTCAAATTATATTAAATTATTTTTTAAATGCCACTATAATACTTAGTTTGTTATATAGTAGTCTACTATTAATATAAACTAAAGTCAAGTCAAGACTTTTTGAAACAAATCTACCAACTAAACTGGATATTATTTTATATCCCAGCCCCACAAACAAACATGTGCCTGCAGATCTGAAAAGATTCTTTATCAGTAAATTGGAGTCATCAGCAATTACTTGTGCCTGATAATTATGCAGAAATCATAAAAAGATGCAACATACATCATGAATACCATGTGTAACTTCATATGATGAAACCAGTGTAATTTATTATTATGATGTATAAATCATAAAAATATGCAAGCCAAGCAATCCTACAAAAATACCTGCATGCACAAATTAAAATTGCAGTTTTCTAATCCACTCCACTGCCTAAGGAAAAATTGAAAGTTGTTTGGCTAGTGATTTATTGTCCAAAATGCCCCTTCGAAGGACAAATAAAAAAAAAGTCTTAAAGGTCACAAAAAGGATAAAACTGCAACTGCATTTTGAATAATCCAATACAAAGAAAAAAATGTTAAAAGCCAGTTTTAAAGGCACATACAATGCTAATCTCATCTCACTTCAAACATTTGTTTAGCATCTCATACATTTTCATCTAGTAGTAATATATGATTTCCTTTCGATAATACTTTATGTTAAATAGCTAGTTTATATTTATTACTAATTAACATAGTAAGCTTAGTAATTATGTTTAACTGCTTACTACACCATTAGGAATAAGTTGAACCCTTTTGCATACTAAAGCAATATTTAAAATACGAAATGAATGAAAGAAATCTAAAATTGCATTGATTCTACACAGGAGTATGAAACATAGAAATCTAAAATCATATGTAGAAGCACCTCAAACACACTTCAGACAATGTAAAGTCCTTAAGCTCATTATTTATTCAACCAAAGTGACAAGAAATAAGAACAAACAGATTAGATAGAATTAACAAGATGGGCATTTGGTCTAGTGGTATGATTCTCGCTTTGGGTGCGAGAGGTCCCGAGTTTGATTCTCGGAATGCCCCAAGTTAAAATATTTTTTTCTGCTTATTTTGTCCTTTTTAAACTTCAAATTAATGGCAGATCTAATTGAAATCTTGTCAGATTTATGTCCCTTAATCTTACCATATTGCAAGATTTCTGTTTTTTAATCTTTACAATATTTTGCAGCAGTATTAAGCCAAAAAAATTACCTGCATTAAAACAATAATCAAGAAAACATATGGACCACAATGAAGTTAGTTTATTTGGCAAAGTAAACATAATTTGATTGATAGTTCAACAAACGATTAGCAACACAATAATTGCATAAGATCATAGATCCTACACAACAGTAATGTTACAAAAGTTAAGCAATGAATAATAATACTAAGGGGCAAAAAGTAAAGTGTGCATTATCAAGCCATGTGGCATTTTGGTTGATACTTTTAGCCATGTGTAATAATCAACATGGAAAAACATTCTCTTTCTCAAGAACAAGAGAAAACACATAGTGGGTTTTTGTGTTGATGATCATCGTACGTTTCACGTTTGTTACCTTAAATATTACATTTGTTCATTGTTTTTACGTAGAATGTACAGCAATTTGGGTATGTTTGGTACCTAAAAGTTGATGTCAACTTACAAGGAATGTTTGTGCGTTACCCTTTCTCCTATTCTCATGGCATTGTAACGAACTTAACAGATATAAACTTTGTAGGTATGTTGATAGAAACCAAAATGCAATAACAGATGAATGAAACTAAAACATGAGATTATAGATCTAGAAAGTTGTTTGTAAAACATTCAAATCAAATAATTATATCAGAAAGGTTCTCCAAAGAGATAGAGATGACCTTCTGCCCAAGCTAACGTTGTGTACTAAAAGATTCTGCAAAACAGAATGTAACAGATATTACAATTTGGTACCTCCACTTTCCCCTTATGTTTATATAAGATCCATTCTCTATCATATGTACTGCATGGAATGTCTATCATTTATCTAAGTACTGCAAGAGAAACGTGTGAAAGCCTTTATTTCTATGCACCTACACTACAACTGTGTATAATAAAAATGATATTGATTATGTTATTTGTCTCGAAAATGGGAATAATAATAGAGGTCAAATAGCTATGTATGTTGACCATTTTAGTGACCCTTTAGAAGATTGGTTTGAAGAGGACAGGGAAGAAGTTGTGAGTCAAGAAGAACACTAATCGGTTATTAAGGGTCAAGGTAATGAGGATATGCTATCAGACGATTTGTATGTTGACATTGAGGTTGATGATAAAATAAGTTAAGCCAAACACCGATTCATTTCTGAGTAAGTCGTGTCATGTTGCAAACCCCCATCCAGTTGAAGAAGAAGAAGAAGAAAACAATGAATCTGATGAGACCAGTTTTTAGATGGAAAAGGTGAGATAGATCTTTATTACATTTTCAATGCATCCCTACATTGGAAAAAGCAAAAGCCTATTTTGGGAATAAGATTTGAAACCTATGCTTGGATACTATAATTTTGCAAGGAACTTGAAGTTGAGTTCCATTGTAACAACCTATGTTTGGTTTGGATTAGGTTTCACTAAACCAAGGAAATCTAGCACATGCAGACAATGACTAAGATTAGAGATTGATTATAAAGAAGTTTGGCATTGAGGTCAGTGCTGGTCAATGTGGGAGGGACAAAAAACATGTTTTGTGTCTCATTGAAGGTAGGGTAATAATAGAACACCATGCTAGACTTTGGTCATAGGTTGAGGAGATTAGAACAAACTCGAGTTCTAAGGTTAAGATGTCAGATGGTAAAAATTATGCTAGACTAAATGGTTAGGTTTTCAAAACTACTTTCACTCACTGGTTGCAATGACTCTACACCGGACTATAAAACATTAAAAAAAAAAATGTAGAAGCAACTCAAACTCACTTGTCTCACTCACTTCAGACAATGTAAAGTCCTTAAGCTCATTATTTATTCACCCAAAGTGACAAGAAATAAGAACAAACAGATTAGATAGAATTAACAAGATGGGCATTTGGTCTAGTGGTATGATTCTCGCTTTGGGTGCGAGAGGTCCCGAGTTCGATTCTCGGAATGCCCCAATCTTTTTCTTCAACATGATCAATTCATTTTATAATAAAGAAAAATCAAGTGCCAATATTTTGTTTAATATGATATTCTACATTTAATATAAAGTAAAGTCAACTATGGACGTGGGGAAACAACTCTACCTCCTAAATAAAATATTATATTATAATATATGGCCAACAAATTAACATGTCCTTGCAAATCTAAAAAGATTCATTATCAGTACTTTGGACTCGTCAGCAATTACTTCTGCCTGATAATTATGCATTAAATATGAAAAGTATATGTAACTGCATTACCAGAATAAGCAAAGATGTAATGTAAATATACAGTATTCTTTATCAAAAGATGCTTTTAGGCAGCAACTTACTTGGTGAAAATATAATATGCAACTGCCTACCAATAATTAGATATCTTTCTGCTACCACTTATTTATTTTTACGTCTATTATGTACTTACTTACTGCATTTATATAATCAACTAGCTGCATAAAGTAAAAGACTATAAATGCAATAGTTACAGCAATTGGGCATTTGGTCTAGTGGTATGATTCTCACTTAGGGTGCAAGAGGTCCCGACTTCAATTCTCGAAAATGCCCCACACACAATTTACTCATTTTTCTATTTTAGGGTTAAATGCAAGAAATAGCAACCAACTTTCATTTAGTTGTGTAGTATAGCATCTTACTTTCACTTATTTCTATTACACAACGCAACAGCAAGCCCCAAATACATATATATGAAATGTGAGCCCACAATGGATTGGTGGTGAAAAAAGAATGTTGGGTTAAATAAAGGCAGCAGCAGAAAGCGGATACTAGCAATAAAAGCTAAAAGCAGCAGATACTATTACAGCATTCTAGCTATTTCCACATAAACCAAAAAAAAAAAAAAAAAAAAAAAAAAAAAAAAAAAAAAACTATAGAGTGATTAAAGGACACTAGACTAGACTAGTTTGAAGATTAGTATAATAAGTATCTGCCCAGAATTTGTAGTCTTTCACTATTAGAATTTGGAAATAAATATGTTTCCATACGCCAACTTAGGAGTGGACAGCAAGTGAAAACCTTAACTCACACACTCACTCACTGTAGCCTCAAATCAAATTATGGTCACTCGGTTCCAGTAGTGAATTCTACATGAGAGTCGAGTAGAAAAAAATAAAAGTCCAAAAAACATATGTGGAAGTGGAAGCACCTCAAAGTTGACTAGTGTCACATATTTCAGACAATAAATGCCAATTCATGGGCAGAAATCTTGAAATGTTGCAGCTTCATGAAAAGCACATGAACTTCATTACCAGAATAAGCAAATATGTAATGTAACTATACACTATTCTTTCTTTGTGAAGATGCTTTTAGGGACCAACATGGTGAAAATATGTAACTGCCTACCAGAATAAGATATCTTTATGCTAGTAATTATTTTACTTTTTTGTGTATGGCATTTTAATAAATGCATAAAGTATAAATTGTTATAAAAATGCAATAATAGGAAGAACAACAGAATATGGGCATTTGGTCTAGTGGTATGATTCTCGCTTTGGGTGCGAGAGGTCCCGAGTTCGATTCTCGGAATGCCCCCTTAAATTCCCTTCCTTTTTCTTCAACAAAATCAATACATTTTCATATTAATTTTTTAATTTCATATTCTATTACTGATATAGCTTAAAGTCAACTAGGACTTTTGGGAAGAAAAAAAAAACAATCTACCAACTAAAGGGATATTATATATTACAAACATGTGGTTGTAGATCTAAAAAGATTCTTTTGTCAATAAATGCAACTCACCAGCAGAAAATCTTGAAAAGATGTAATTTTATTACCAGAATAACATATCATTCTGCTACCACTTATTTTATTTTTTTTCTTTCTATTATGCACTTTACTTGCAGCATTTATATAATTAATTAGCAAAGTGCATAAAGTATGAATGGGTATAAATGCAATCCAATTAACAAAATGGGCATTTGGTCTAGTGGTATGATTCTCGCTTTGGGTGCGAGAGGTCCCGATTTCAATTCTCAGAATGCCCCCAATTTTCTATTTTTGGGTTAAATGCATGAAACAGCGACATACTTTCATTAAAATATGTATCATGCTTTAGTTTATTTCTGTTACAACATTGAAGTTCCAACCCTTTCTTATTAAAGCATTGTACTTTGAATTTTTTTTCTACTAAAACATTTTATATTAAAAATCTATTCAATTAAAGCAATGAAAATTGCTTTGTTTTGGATGACATTGCTATATAGTTGGGTAGATTTCAAAAGTATAAGAATTTAATACAAAGAAATGAAAGTAGAATGCCATAATAAACAAATAGATAAAAGTAAATTGTTGTTTCCACATATCCAAGATTCGTTACTGAATTTCTAATTGTTTTTTATTGATACCTATATATGTCACCTGAAGTGTAAGTATAACAGTAAGTAAAACGTGGCTTAAAACTATAGTCTACGGGCCTGTTTTGTAAATAGAGAAAAGTCAAAGTCAAAGATGACTTTGACCCATACAGATAGATAAGTGATTTGCTACATATTTTCTTCCTAGTTTAATGTTATCTGCATTCTCTCTCCTCTCTCGTATATATAGTGGATTAAGAAAGCCAACATCTGGCCATTTGGGTTATAATCTTTCTTTATGTTACACATTTCCCATTAACAAACTGGTAGGGAAAGCGGGAGGAATTTTTTAATCAATAGAGCTGTTTGGGAAGAGTCCATGATAATGTATTGGGTGACTATTCAATCACGGTTTTCACAGGCTATTTGGAATCAAGGTTAAGGGCAGCAATGACTTGTTTTGACTTTTGATTACAAATTACAACAATCTTGGGGTGCTAGTTTCTGAAATCCAGGTATCAAAGGCAAACTCAAGTCCTCTTTGTTGATGTATTGAGGTGGAGTTTTGAATTCTCAGCCTTGGGAGACATTTCCATCTTGGCAAAGGTAACTTTCTTCTGTTTGCCAAGAACACAAACACATGGCTCACAATCTTCAAATATGTATTGGTGATTTTCCACTGGTGTTGGTAATTCTCATGTATAGTGGAGATTGTGTTTTAGATCAATATATAAATCAAAAAGTGAGTTCAAGATTATTTATAAAACATGGTACCTTCCCATTATGTGTTTTTATGCTTAATACGTGGTTTATGGTATTCATATTATATAGTTATATGGATTTCATACTTGGAAGGGTTCTATGATATCTTGTTTCACTAGAATTTAAGCCAAACACGTCTTCTTTGGGCATGCATTTCCATGTAGCAAGAGGTGAGGCTCTAGCATGACATTTAAGAGAAGCATGGGTATAAAAAGAAGCTTGTTGATACTCAAGAAAGAAAATAGGAAGATAGCAACTTTTGAGGACATATATATATCTATTGAAAATTTCTAGATAGATATGCTTATATCTATGATAAGCATTTGTTGATGATTAGTAACACCGTTTGTATCTAGTTAGTTGAGGGTACCTAAGCAAATATAAACACCACCAAGCCAAAGCCAAACAACAGGACTGAATCAAGGAGAAAGTAATTAAACACCACCAAGATTAATTCAAATTGGCGAAAGTTGAATACTATTAGTGATAAAGCAATAACACCACACTAATAATAATCAAGAATCGACCCCTTATGTGTATAGAACATTTAACCTATTGATGTATATCCGAAATCGAAAGTTGTCTTAGATGTCTTTCTATTACAACTTGGAAGCCTTTCTAATGAGGCGAGAAATTTATTCCAAAGCAAACATCTAATCCTTTATTTGAAAAAAAAAAAAGAGCTTAAAAGACTAGGGAAAGATGAAGAATTGACAAAGTTTAAAGACCTATTAACTGAACTCAAAACTCAAAAAGAAAAATGTCAAATAATGAGTCAAGATTTTGTGATCTTCATTGACTTCAACTTGAAGTTAATTAAAGTGAAGTGCAATACTCTCATGATTAGATGTTTATTTAAAAGTTGTTTGGATTTTTGTGTGGGAATGGGGTTCCACAAGCACCATGTAAGATTTCATGAACGAGAGTATATATTACCTACAGAAAATAACAGATATAGCCACATTTTATAAAGAATAGCCAAAATTTAACCACATTCCACAAATTACCAACCATATCGCAGTGGGCCCACTACAAATTGCTATACAACATCGTTTTGGTCAGATTATACTACAAAAAAATGCCCTGCACAACATGTTGAGCTTGCTCATTCCGTAGAGCATTTTCTAGGGAGTTTTTTCATATTTCAAAATTCACTGGCCTTACATATTTCAGATTATGTAAACTCATATTTCAAGAAATAAAAACAAACAGATCAGATAGATTAAAACTAACCAACAGGGCATTTGGTCTAGTGGTATGATTCTCGCTTTGGGTGCGAGAGGTCCCGAGTTCGATTCTCGGAATGCCCCAATCTTTTTCCTCAACAAAATCAATACATTTTTAAGTGCCACTACTGTACTTTTTTTTCGAAAGAGTGCCACTACTTTACCTAATTTGATATTATACTATTAATATAAATTTATAAACCAAAGTCAACTCTAAGGCTTTTCAAAATCAAAACAAAGTGGATTAGTATATCATGTCATAAACATGTGACAAGATTCTTTATGAATTAACTCAACAGTCAACTCATGTGTACTGTTGGATATATATATATATATATATATATATATATATATATATATATATATATGGTTAGGTTCAATGGAAAATGAACAATTAGGGCAACATATGCTGGAACCAATGATCAAGTGACACGTGTCCATTTCTTTATTCATAAGCAATGTATTATGGAAGTTATTTATGTAGTTATTCCA